>NW_015557160.1:344623-349114 GCF_001515605.1 Sinocyclocheilus anshuiensis
GCACATTTTATTTAACTGCTTTTGGACTGGAGCATGCAACACCCGCTGAGTGGCATTAAACGGCTTGAAAGATCAAAGAAAATGTTTAATATAACTCCATCTGAAAGAAGAAAGTCATATACACCTAGGATGACTTGAGGGTGAGTAATTTATGGGCTAATTTTCATTTTTGGGTGAACTAACCCTTTAACGTGGCTGTGTATAGACACCTTTACTGCCCTGTCTGAGCCAGCAGAAAAAAAAATGTTTTATGACCCCTGCAACTGCTGACATCTATAGTTTAGCATAAGAATATCACTAGAGGAAATACTATAATTTAAATTGTCACAATGAACTACTAGATCAATTCTTTTATTGACAGTGAAACAATAATGAAATGTCTCAATCAAAACATTGCTGCTAGTGATGCAGAAATAAAACACTTCACCTTTAAACACTAAAAAACTAAGACTTACCAGCAGATCCTGCACTAGTGCCTTCACATTCCGAGATGTTTCCGGCGAGGGGGAATTATGGGATGCCAGTTTGATAAGCGTTGCTAGGAAGTTCTTGCACTTCTTTACATTCTCTTGCATTTCCTGAAATGAAAAATTCCAGTATTTTATAATAAATAATGAAATAGAATCCATGTCACATAAGTGACATTATGAACGAAAACAGTTTAGCACTACCTGAGAGAGGATAGGGGCTCGGTTAGCTGGGGCAGCAACAGAGGTGGTGATGGGACTCTGAGGGGTCACAGAGGGCTTGAGGACTGTCTGCAGTGCAGGCTGCACACGGGCCCCTGCTGTAATGACTGTGGTGGTGGGCTTCTGAGCCGAGGTAATTGTTACCACTGCTGTCTTTTGCTACAAAAGTAAAAGCCAAGCCAAGTTAAGGACTGTTTCAAGTGGTTTGTGCACCACAACAAAAAGAAATGTTTTGCCCAAGCTTTCAGTTTGAACTGTACAGTTTCAAGTAATACAATAAACAACACGTTTAAGGAACGGTTCACCCAAAAATTAAAACTCCCAATATTCACCCACTTTCACATAATTCCAAACCCATATGTTGTCTTTTTTTTCCAGCAGAACAGACAAAACAATAATTACCGAAGAATAATTTACATAGATATTTTTTATTCAATGGAAGTTCACCACAGGTTGTTGTTAAACTTCAAAAAGGGCAAAAAAGCATTTAAAAAAAAGCAGAAAGTACTCAATTTATGTGCCAGTTACCAAATCTGAGGACATTTGATAGTCTTGTGTGATTAACAGAAGCGAATCAAATAAGATGTCATGATGTTTGGTTACAAGCCACTCGAGAAATGATGTTTGTTGTTACTGTCATGCAACCTGCACCACATTTGATTTGACTGTAAAATCAGGATGAGGTTATCTGCAAATAAATCACTTACATTTAAGCCTTTTCACCACACAAAGCTATCATATGGTTTCAGAACACTTCAAAGGTCATATGGACTCATTTAAAGGTGATTTTACTTTGGAACAACACAGGAGAACCATTTAATTTAATTCAATTTCACTGCATGGAAAAGATGCAGTGAAATTGGCAACAGAGATTGTCTTTCTTTATAGTTATCATTTTGGTAATTCACTGCTAAAACAATATTATGATGCAACAAGAGTTTCAAATGCTTTGAGATGACCTGTCTTGCTCATACCTGGGCAACAGGTGTAGTGACTCTGAAAGCCGTTCCAGCAGTGGGTGTAGCAGGTCTCGGTGACAGGGTGCCTTTATTTTGGTTCTGAGCTTTGGCCTGGGCTAGGACCTGCTGAGGAACCAATGCCAGCTGACCGGCCTCCGTGCGTACCAGCACCATACCTTAAGAAGAACATAGGGAAAAATTCAACAAATCATATAGGAGTAATTAAAGGAAAAAGTAGTAACATTACTTCACTTATTACACTCATGTCATTCCAAACCATTATTACTTACTTTCTGCTATGGAACTTAAAAGATATTTTGAAAAATGTGCAGCCACATTAGCAAAATTTTGCAGGCCAAAAATTTATATCCTGTCAATAATTTAGTGATTTATGAAGCACAACTCACACAGAAGTCACTTTCAGACCAACTTTGTTGGTCAACGCAGCAAATCAACATGACTAACTTTTGCCAAATTGTTTGCCCTCACATGGAAATCCCAATTGTGGAGATTCCTTTTGAAATGACTGGATTTTGCCTGTGAGCATTCGCAAAACTATGGTAAATGTGACCATAATCATTAAAGTTTTTTGATTCCACAAAAAATGAAAGTCAATGGGGTCCAGTCTTGTTTTGTTTTGGACCCCATTTACTTTCAGCACAAAAATATTCCTCAATGATATCTTCTTTATGTTCCAAAAAATAAAAATAAAGTCATTCAGGTTTACAACATTAGGGTGACTAAAGGATGACAGAATTTCCATTTTTGGGTGAACTGTCCCTGTAAACCCCTCTTTTTTGTAGCTGGTCCCCTTATAACTTCCCAAGGTTTTACCTGGAGGTATGGTGAATCCCGGCGGTAACTGAATGGTAGTTTGTTGCTGCGGTCTGACGATCAGCTGAGTCATAGGAGCCCCTGGACGCTGTGGGGGCGCCACAGTTGCTGTCCCCTGAATGGGCGTCCCGGGTCTCAACAGGGTCGTAGGCTGTCCTACGAGAGCAGTCGTCGCTGGCTTTGCAAGGACAGAGGGCGTGCTTGCCACAGAAAGTGAGGTCACCACTGGACTGGACGACACTATAATCTGAGTGGGTGTGCTGGGGTGCAACCCTACGGGAGTCCCGGGAAGCTTGTTCGGGACGATGGCTTTAATCTGGTTTTGAAGGTCAGATTTGGGCTCTGTGTTTGTGAATGCCACGGAGGTGGGCACAAGACCGGCACACTGCACGGGCAATCCTGAGACTTTGGGATCACCTCCGTTGTGTACGACACTTGTGATGGTGTTAGGAGGCCTGTGCAGTGCAATGGTGGGGTTTGCTTGACTATCTAGTGACACATTCGCATGTGGCAGTGTGCTGTTGGGCTGAGCGGACACAAAAGCAGTATTTGTACTAGTAGGAGCAGACATGTTGCTTTTACCACTACCTACACCTGAACCAATGTCAATACCGTTTACAGAAGCAGGAGCGATAACAGAAGAGTTTATCGTGCCACTGCTTCCGTTCACAGTCTGTATTCTGGCGGGAACCGTCCGGACAGCAGACGCAATGTGATTTGTATTGGGGTGAGAGTCTGTAGGTGCTGCGTCACTTGAACAAGTTGACGGATTTGATGAATGATATTGCACCCGGTTCGCGGCTGTAACCAAATTCGCAGAGGTACTAGGCAGGTTCGAGGTGGACGGGACAGAACTGGACGCCGGTATCCTGTCCGGACCGTTCTCTTGAGAGTTTCCCTCCTGGTTTCGCTCTGGCTGCCGCTGCTGCTCCTGTGTTGTTCCTACTTGTGCGGCCAGTAATTTCCCCAAGTGTGGATTTAGCGCGTTTGAGGGTCTCCTGGTGTCGCCTTGAGGACCGACCGCCTTGTTTTGTCCACCCAACTGCGATTCTAACGAGCCTACGAGGTCACTGACGGCTTTTTCGTCCACTTCGGAGTAGAGCATATCTTCCAGTGGATCGGGGACGCCCGCCATCTTTGATAGACACTTTAGAAATGCGCACGGCGCGTGCGTTGTTTTGCTGCTGAGGCATTGTGGGAAACGTAATGACATCATGGGCGAGATTTGCAGCTGTTTTCATAAGTCTGTCATATCTGGAATCAAATTTGGAGACTACATATATATAAACGTAATATGATTCAATACAAAATAAATGACATTTTAATAACTAAATATACATTAAAATTATATATAGTTAAAAATACGTTTATATAATAAATATATTTTTTGGGATGATATTTGTAATATTTAAATATTCGAATAAAATCAAATAAATTTCTATTAAACTCACGTATTAATATCTTCAATAGTTATATTGATAGATGCAGAAACATAGTTTTATAGTTTCATACAATTTTGGAGTTGTCCTCATTCGGCTTGTTTTTGGTCAGATTTCTGTTGTATTTTATTAAGAATCACATCGTGCTCATCTTTTAAAAATGTATTTTCAGGTTTTTTCAATTATGACATGTCTTATGATGAATATTATTTAAATAACATGCTACTTCTATTAGCTAAAGTCAGTATACATAAATGTAAATATGGGAGAAATAAGCCTGTTTCTAACTGCAAAGGTAGAAGTTCAACAATATCTAAAAACAATATTAAGAAAATTAAGAAAGCTGTAAAATTTTAACATTTACATTTTTTAAACATTGTTTATCCTAATGTACCTCATGACTGTATTTATAAATCTTTAAACAACAAACAAACAAAAAGAAAACATAAGCCTGATTGTTGGCCTTCCCTTTGTAACTGAAACAGACTCACTTGTTAAATGTTTTTATTATATAAAACATGTTTTTCTTTCCTTAATTTTTTTTTCTCATTTATATAATTGGAACTTGTA
>NW_015557160.1:349183-367462 GCF_001515605.1 Sinocyclocheilus anshuiensis
TACACACATATATATATATACTGTTTTTATAGGTAAAACTGTATCTGCTAAAAGTCTGTTATGGACATTTGTTGACTTGTGGAACAAGGCTTAGAGAATTTTGTGGCAAATATTGATGAAATAATAAAATAAAATAAGTAGTATAAACGTGGCATATATATATATATATACAGAGATATCCAGTTAAAAGTAGATATTGAATATTTGTGTGATTTGTGGTTATTAATAAAATAAGGTATTGTCTTTATTTTTACCATTTGGTAGTGACGTGACATGTGGCCAAGTATGGTGACCCATACTAGGAATTAGTGCTCTGCATTTAACCCATCCAAAGTGCACACACACAGCAGTGCAGTGAACACACACCCAGAGCAGCGGGCAGCCATTTATGCTGCGGCACCCGGGGAGCAGTTGGGGGTTCAGTGCCTTGCTCAAGGGCACCTCAGTCGTGGTATTGAAGGTGGGAGCGAGCACTGTACATTCACTCCCCCCACCTACAATCCCTGCCAGTACGAGACTCGAACCCGCAACCTTTGGGTTACAAGTCCAACTCTCTAACCATTAGGCCACGACTTCTGGTATACGTTACATGCAATTTTGGGGGTCGATATGACGGTTTAAAGCTTTTGTCTTGACCCTGTATAAATAATATCAGAAATAAGAGTTTAGTTTGGAAAGCTTTGATTAGTAATATGATATCTACTACCTCTAAACTGATTAAACTCTGCGTAAATACAACGCAACAGTGAGTTTTCTGGTGGATGGTTCATGTGCAGATCACGTGGTACAGAGCTGGACCAATAGAATTGCGAGTCGTGTTGTACGGCCCAAATATTAAAAACACGAGCATCTTTTTTAACGGTGCTGTCAGCGAGAGTGAGTAAAAGCGCTAAATATGGTGAAATTTGCGTCTTATTATTAATTGTTTAAATTAATGTGGCATGTTTTAATAATGCGAATATGTCGAAAGATCTGTTGTTGATAATGTGATAGAGTTAGATGAACATCAGACGTCATGTTCATGTTAGCAAGCTGGCTAATCGAGCTCATCAGTCTTATGAAAGTTGGTTTCGAAAGGCGTAGTGCTGGGAGTTTCTAATGTCTCATTCTTAATAAATGAAACAATATAAAGGAAATATAGTAGAATATATAATATTGCCAAAGAAATCGCAAAATAGTATATTGTACATAACGTTACACTGTCAAAAGCAATATTCTAAACAATCTGATAAAAAAAAAAAAACAGTTATGTTCTATGTTCTACAGTGTTATTAAATAGTTTAAAGTATAATTTTTTAATTTTTTATTATGATGTTGTTTAAAACGGCAAAACTGCTGTTAACTAAGGGGGCGTGGTGCATCATGAATATTATTATAAACAGCAGGTTGAAAATACTTTGGACAATTCCCAGTGTACAAATAAGTGAAATTGCATTTGTTTATTTTTTATTTAATCATTTATTTTTTGAAATATATATACAGATTCCTTCTAATGTATTAAGAGGCGTAGATCATATCTATGCATTAGTTTAGTGTTTAGACATGTTTAACTCACAAAATCCTGCTCTGTCTTCCATCCTCTTATCAAACAGCCAGAAACATGGCCATGGCACAGTCAACACTGATGTTCGCAGTGTGCATCTTGATGATAACTGAACTCATACTGGCCAGAAAGGACTACTATGACATCCTCGGTGTGCCAAAAGATGCTTCCGAACGTCAGATCAAAAAAGCTTTTCACAAGCTTGCCATGAAATATCACCCAGACAAGAACAAGAGCCCCGATGCTGAAACCAAATTTCGAGAGATTGCAGAAGGTGGGTTATATATACACTACCTGTCAAAAGTTTGTGATATTTAAGAATTTTTCATGTCTGTGTAAGTAGTCACTAATGTTCACCATGGCGGCATTTATTTGTTGATAAAAAAATAAATATTGTAATTAATAGTTTTCTATTTTAATATATATAAAAAGTTTTTCCTGAATTTTCAGCATCATTACTCCAGTCTTCAGTGTCACATGATTCTTCAGAAATCATTCAGATATGTTGGTTTGGTGTTCAGTTATTATCGGTTATTGTTGATGTTCAAGTATAAATAATGGTTTTTATTATTATCAATGTTGAAAACAGTTTTTCTGCTTAATATTTTTGTGGAAACCATGCTACTTTTTTCAGGATTCTTTGATGAATAGAAAGTTCAAAACAACAGCACTTAGATAGAAATATATTATAAACGTGTATGCAAGTGCAAAAATTGCACTTTAATATATATTAAAATAGAAAACAGTAATTTTAATTTGTAATATGCAAGTAACTGTATTTTTGTTCAAATAAATGCAGCCTAAAAAAATTAATTAATCCAAACTTTTGTTGTTTAAAGCAAAGATTCCTCGATTTGTTCAGTCTGATATGCATAATTTTTAACTCGTTCTGCAGCATATGAAACACTATCAGATGAGAAAAGAAGGCGAGAGTATGACCAATCAGGACACAATACATTCAGCCATGAAGACATGAATGGAGGAGGAGGGCAGCGTTTTCATCAATCCTTTGATTTTAACTTTGATGACATGTTCAGAGACTTTGACGTCTATAGCCAAAACAGGCACGCTCGCCCAAAACGGCACTTTGATGAGCACTTCAGGGCCCACCAGCAAGCACACAATGGCCATAAGAGACACTTCCAGGGTACTTTTGGTTCCGGAGTCTTTGAGGACACGTTTGAAGACATGGAGAAGATGTTTGCATTTGACCGACACATGAAAAGGACAGAGAGCAGGTTTCAGGGCACAGCCAAACAGCACTGTAGAACAGTGACGCAGCGAAGAGGAAACATGGTCACCACGTACACTGACTGCACCTCATCCTGAACATCAGAGTGGGCCACAGATTGGACCATCACACTTTTATTTTTATGCCTGATTTAGATGGAGACATGGAGTTATTAATTTGCTGCTGTGATAAGTGGGGTTTGATTTTACATGTGACTGATCTGTTATTTATGATGAGAATGGGTGCATTTGTTTCCATTGGTTTGACTGAGATTTATAATTGACACTATGTTGGATAGTGGCCTCTTAAAGGAATAGTTCACCTCAAAATGAAAATTTGAAATGTACTCACCCTCAGGCCATACAAGATGTGGATGAGTTTTTCTTCGTGGGAACAGATTTGGAGAGATTTAGCATCACAACACTTGCTCACCAATGGATCCTCTGCAGTGAATGGGTGCCGTCAGAACGAGAGCCCAAACAGCTCATAAAAACATCACAATAATCAACATGTAATCCACACGACTCCAGTCCATCAATTAATGTCCTGTGAAATATCTGTGTGTTTGTAAGAAACAAATCCATCATTAAGGTGTTTCAACTTTAAACTGCCGCTTCTGGCTAAAATAGTCCATGAACCATAATAACGTTTCCTCCGGTAAAAAAGGTCCATCCCCCGTTGTCCTCTCACATCAAAATCCACTGACATATTTGTTTAAAATTGTTTTGGCTTGTAAACAGTGATTGATCTGTGCATTTCTTTCCCAACTCAGACTAGGTGACTTTTTCACTTGAAAAAGCAGTATTATAAACAGGACTTGTATTTTAGCTGGAAGCAACAGTTTGAAGTTTAAAACGTCTTATTGATGGATTTGTTTCTTACAAACATGCAGCTTTTCACTTCACAAGACGTTAATTGTTGGACTGGAGTTGTGTACTGGGGTGTACATCGTGATGTACTTTTTTGAACTTCTATTCTGACGGCACCCATTCACTGCAGAAATGTACATTTTCAGCATATTTTGATTTTTTGGATGAACTGTTCCTGTTTAAAACAGAGTCTAGTTTTAGGTTTTTGATGAGGTTGTTTTCATCCCTGCAGCACTAAATTAAAAAAATGGCCATTAATTTATGAATAACAAACTACATTTGATGACACTCTAATATTAGTGTGCATTTGTTTAAATTGCACTTTCTTGATCATATGAAACAAGTTGTTATTCGCACAAAAATTCTGTTTCATGCCTGGTTAGCTACTAATATCCCCTACTCTACTGAAAGAACGAATGTGCTGAAATCCTGAATCATGATTTGATGAAAACATCAGACAGACAGTTTAGCTCTTCCATTATCTTCTCTACTTATCCAAGGTTGTATATTTTGTTGTAGTGTTGGTGCAGCTGAAGGCTCATGGTATGAGTCTTTGGGATTCACATCTTCATGAACTGGTCTCTTTATTTTTATGTGAAGCTTAACAAATGTTTGCTGCATTGCCGTGAATAATATAGTTCATTATATTGAAGTAGTTTCTTTCAAACTAACACTTATTAGATAGAAAGGTGCCTTCCCACTCATTGTGGTAGATTGATTTTAATGTAATCAGATTGGAGCACTTCTATGACCTTGTGTGTTATAGTTTGCATGGCTGAGAGAAAGTAGGTCTCAGTTTTTTGTTTTTTGTTTTGTTTGTAACAGAACATATGAGTTGAGATTGTTTTATATGGCAGTTACCCCTAAAAAAAAAAAGACAAGGGGAATGTACCAATTTAGCATTTGCCTGACAATGTTTTTTGTAAATACAATGTATAACCCAGCTGTGTTCCTGTATGACTTCACCTGTGACCTGTTTTGTCGAATAATCCTGTGTGCAATATTTAAAGACAGCTCTCATGTTGTTTTAACTGTTACCCGCTGACATAGTTGTTATGAAATGAGTCTCGGTAGACTCATGATCTGGCACTTTCTTTATTGTAATCCCATGGATGAAAAGTAAATCTGAAATAGGCTGTTCGAACCCAGATGTATGTATACTTGGGTTAACAATAAATAGTGTTGAAAACTATTTGTTTGATGGCCTTTTTCTTTTCATAAAACATTTATTTAGTTTTATTTGTTTTATGAAGTGCCCACATTTTTAGTACCCTCAGTTAACTTGAATGGATATAACATTTTGATTGTAATATACAAATGTAGATGCTTAATATATCAAATAGATAGAACGTGGGATAGAAAGATAAACAGACATATACAATTATTAATGTTACTGAGGAAGTTTGAAACAGTCTTGCTCAAAACCCATTTTTACATATTTATTAAATTACTTTAAACAATACTGAAGTTTTTTTAAATTTTTTTACAAATGTTAAATTAAAAGGCTCTCAGTTCCTGATATTGATGAAAAATATGATATTGATAATGTAAGTGGCTTTATTTATTTATACAAAAGTATATATACAAAAAAAGATGTATAGTTGTTCAGATAACCATATTAATAACACCACGTGCCTACTTGTGTCATAATTTATGTAATACTGCCACTTTAACTATGTTCAGTGCTACCTCACCCAAAACATGTTTAAATATTTTTGTTGCACCCCATACGGTTGCCTTGGCGCATTCACTCAGAACAATGCTTGGAAATGTAGTTTATTTCCAGAAAATTCAAAAGTGGGTCAACAGCTGTTGTTTCGTGTAAAACTACAAGTCCCACAATGCACCAATACACCGGTGCGCAGTTTTTCCTCGGCCGGGTTGGTTCATGGTGCGACTGTGAGGGACATTGGATGACTTTGTGCCGTGTTTAGCCGGGGTATTCGCCTTAGCTCATTCATTTTGACAGGGGAAGAGGTCGTCAACGCGATGGAGGCTCTTATTCCTGTCATTAACAAACTCCAGGATGTTTTTAACACAGTCGGGGCGGATATTATCCAGCTGCCTCAGATTGCAGTGGTGGGAACGCAGGTAACGTTAACGTTAATGTTTCAGTTGCGGTTTCCATTCAGATTGAAACAGGTCTATGGTAGTGTCTCAAAACCTAGTGAGGTACCTACCTAGACTTCATTTTTGGGCGCCAAAGTTCCGATGGTATCTAAGGTTCGAGCGCGCCTATGAAGCCCCCTAACTAGACAGTTCACTTGTTTAGAAACACAGCCTAGTATTAGCTATATTTATTTATTGTTGCGACATTTTTTCAAAATTACATATGGCAAGGTCAACGACAAATAAACGAATGTCGCATTAAATATACCGAAAATTAAGACTACAATCAAAATCTGTAGCGAGCTTTAAAATAATGTTATCAGCGCTATCCAGCTAACTAGCATGCTAACTCAAGCCCTCGCTTGTTTCCTCATTCCTATTTCAATAATTGACTTCACGGTCATATTATTTGAAAATTCCTACTGTTAGGAATATGTTTATGTTTTAACAGTGTGAGCAATATCACAACGTGAGTTGTAGAGTTGTGCTGATCTCAGTACAGCAGCTAACAGATGAAGAGATGCGCCATGGTCGGTCTGAACTGGACAGTAGTGATGGGAAGTTCGGTTCTTTTCCGCGAACCGGTTCTTTCGGACAGTTCGATTCAATAAACCGGTTGAAAAAACCGGTTCACCGGTTCTTTTACGCTCGACGTAATGACGTCATTGGCGATGACGTAATGGCCAGTTTGGACTGAACAGCTGCAGCAGGAATCACTCTACAAGGACAAAACGGGTGAAAAGGATTGTGGATCTTTTCCATCCTGAAATTACACAAGATATCTGCATCATTTCATTATGGAAGTATTGTATACTTGATAGTGTTGTAATAAAGACCTTTAATGGAAGTAAACCAGAGACTGACTCATGAAGTAGAGGAGTTTCCTACTGTCTGCCACATACACTTAAGGTCTAATAAGTTTAAAGAGTCTTAAAGTAGGGACTTTCACTGACCGCTTAAGAGGATATGGCTGTCTGGGTGGCCAAGAAAGTCTTGTTAACCCTGTAAAGCCTGACATATGAAATAAAAACTAAGTAAAGTTTGCACATGTGTTTCTTTTTTTATTTAATTAATTTCTTTATTTATTTTTTGTATCATATTTGATACATCAGGCTTTTATGGCTCATATAGTATGATATAGTGAGAATATGGAGCTCACCCTCAATCTGTCAAACTGAGCAAAATATGCAATTTGATGCAGATGTTATTATTTATATAGGTACAAATGTAGGATTAAATACTGATAGTTTATAATGAGATTATTTAAAACAGTATATCAGACTATTAAAATGCATAAAAATATAAATTGTCACTCTATCTCCCAATAATATTTCTTAGTATGTTGATATTTAAATGTTTAGTTTAATGATCAAAGCCCTGTAGTTTTTATTGTGGGGCAAAACGTATAATGCAATGCAAATTTTGAGCATGTTGATTATTTAGAGCCATTAGAAGTTCAAATATGATACAGTAAGATTTATAGGGTTAATCTGTCAAAGTACTGGTTTGATCAACAAAGTACATTTTTAGTTACTTAAAACATTTTTTTTTCTCAACTAAATGTTCAGACGTCCAGATAGATTTAGTCAGTACTGACTTGTTTGTTTTCTGTGGTTCATCTGATTTGCAGAGCAGTGGGAAGAGTTCAGTGCTGGAGAGTTTGGTTGGCAGGGACCTCCTGCCCCGCGGGACGGGCATCGTCACCCGCAGACCTCTTATCCTGCAGCTGGTGCACGTAGACCCCGAGGACAGAAGAAAGACCAGCGAGGAGAACGGTATCTCTTTTTTTTTTTCTATTTGCATCAAAAAAGCATGAATTAATGACCTGCCGTTTGTGTCTGTGGGATTTAGGAAGTTACTCTGTGCTGCTTTTTTTCTCATTTGGTTGCTCAATCAATGGCGATGCAGCAGTGTCAGGTACTAAATCAAAAGAGAAAGGGAAAGGTAGTGATCCGAGCCGATTTATTCCTGACTGTGTGCTGTTTGTTTAAATAAAATATGTGAACTTTCCAAACACAAAGTATCTAGTCCATACAAATCCATAGATGAAGCTTTTAGCATGGGTGTCTCTGCATTTGTGTGGTTTTGGCTACTGTAGAGTCCTATAAAGACGGCATTGCTGCAGGCTAACTCTGTCATCTCTCTTTAAACACAGACCCCAATGCCTGGAAAAATGGGCTCTTTTACAAAGGTCTCCGTTTCTTTGTTCCTTGCCCTTTTGCTTGTGTTGAGCAGCTTTGTGCTTTTCCTCATCCTGCTTCCATTATTTGATTATAAGCTTTGGTTATGCTGCCAATGCAATGGCTTAGCTTAAACAAACCCAGACTGAAGTATTTAGAGTACAATACAGTTTCAGTTTCAAATTTGAAGTGGTGAGTATGAATGATTTGGGACTCTTAAATGTCTGTTCACTCACTAATAACTCTCTAACAGTCATCAATTGCTATTTAAATGTCACCTTGTAGTGAAGATTCAACATCTTTATTAGGACAGTGTGTTTTAGAATACGCTAGGTATGCTGTGCTACCCACTTGGCATTTGTTTTGTAGCAGTTTTTGTTTCATTTGCTGTACTGGTGCTTTTGAAAAATAGAGACGATGTGTTGTCGTGGAACAAAAGCCTATCCTACTTAGCAGAGTAAACTCCCCGAAGAACGTGAACGTTTACATAGGTTATGTGACCCAGTATTGTGTCACTGATAATGTCATTGTCACTGTTGTTTCCCACAGGAGTGGATGGAGAAGAGTGGGGGAAATTTCTACACACCAAAAACAAGGTAAAGAAAGCAGTACAACAGATATTTGGACAAAGAATTCACAATCAGCTTTGTCACAAACATGTGTGACCCTTTGAATATTTTTAGGCATCCATATGAACCACTTTATTAATTGCATGGATAATGTATATTTATAAACTTATTTTTCTCATGAAAAATTTCCACCTAAATCAGATACGCACATGAATTTGTTCTTAACCTTGTTGTAAGGTTAATGGATTTGAAATATTCCAATTACATAAAAGGGAATTTCACACAAACCTGTGGTCACTCTCGGCAAACATACAACGCTCTCTAAAAATGTGCTCTCGGCTGTAAGAACATGCAGCAAGTTCCTCAAGCAATGTCAAGTGTGCTGTCCTCAAAACCAGTTCAAATTCAATAAACAACTTTTAAACTGATTACTGTACATATGTATATTTAAGATGAAAGAATCTAAGTAAAATTTCATCTTAAGATGTTTATTGTTTTAAGTCATTCTGGTCATCAGATACATTTATGCTCCAAACAACAGTGCAGTAAGTTAGTTTGGTTTCATAGTTTGATGAGCAGATGAAGAAGAACTAGCCCTTTAATTTCTGTTGGTCTAAATGATCACAGGAGGTATTCTCAGTGCGGTCTGGTGTCCAGACACATGCTGTGCGTTCACCTCATGTAACATTAATGCCATTCCTTGGTGGGTTTTTTTTCTCTTTAATTTTATGGAAGTTTGATTTAAGTCTTTGTGAAGTAAGATATCATGATTGTTAATATCGTGTCTCTGCCTTTTAGATCTACACAGATTTTGATGAAATCAGGCAAGAAATTGAAAATGAAACTGAAAGAGTTTCTGGCAATAATAAGGTAAGGAAGAGTCTTTAAAGGGGTCATATGATGCGATTTCAAGTTTTCCTTTCTCTTTGGAGTGTTACAAGCTGATTGTGCATAGATAAGATCCCTGAAGTTGCAAAGACTAAAGTCTCAAAACCAAAGAGATATTCTTTATCAAAGTTAAGACTGCCACGCCCCCCTAAAACGGCTCGTTCTAACACGCCCCCACATATCTAGGTCACTATGTGGGAATATTTGCATAATGTGCCCAAATGTGCATGCAAAGAAAGAAGGCGTGGTTTCAGTAACCGCAGTTAGTGTTGAAGCAGCCATGTCAGAGAGACGCTGTGTGTTTCTAGGCGAAAGCAAAAGCACTTTATTTGGCCTTCCGAAAGTAGATGCATTTAGGAATCTTTAAGATCACTTACAACAGAACAGCAATGCATTTTATGGATGACCGTTTCATGAACCTAGGAGAGGAGGTAATTCTGACTTTGCTATGACAATCTGGCGCTTCTGAATCAGCGACTGTAAGTATGTTTTGTTACTAGTTTAAGCATTTGCTATTGACTGTTCAAATGCGGAGTTTTGCGCATCGTGTGTGAGAGAGAGAGAGAGAGAGACAGCGTCACATCACAGTAGAGTCAGCTGTCTTAACCGCAGCTTGTGTACTACATCATTACTGTGTCTGTTCCCTTTTCAGGCTTGAACTGATGGTAAAACTAATGACATTATTTACTGTCTTTACATTTATTTTGAAAGATGAAGCTCGCGATTATGGTAAGGGGCGTTACATTTCCGACGAGTGCTTGCGGTGTTCGGCCAATCACAATGCACTGGGTGAGCTGGCCAATCAGAGCAGACTGCGCTTGTCGGAAGGAGGGACTTTGTAGAAAACGAAGCGTTTGAGAGAGGCGGGGCATAGAGGACCTACAATAATGTACAGTATTTGAAAAATAATGTGTTTTTTGAACATTAAAGCATGTCAACATATTCTGTTACACCAAATACACAAAATAATGATCTTTAAAAAAGCATCATATGACCCCTTTAAGTGAACTAAATCAGATGATTTTTTTTTTTTTTTAAGTTTGGGGTCAGTAGGATTTTTTATTATTTGTTCTTTTTTTTATTAATACGTTTTTTTCAGCAAGGTAGCATTAAATTTATCAAAATTGTTAGTGAAGACAATTATAATGTTACAAACGATTTCTGTTTCAAATAAATGCTGTTATTTTCAACTTTTCAGAATCCTGAAAAAAAAAGTATGATGGTTTCCACAAAAATATTAAACGGCAAAACTGTTTTCAACATTGATAAATGTTTTTGAGCAGCAAATCGGCATATTAGAATAATTTCTGAAGGATCATGTGATGCTGAGGACTGGAGTAATGACTGCTGGAATTTCAGATTTACCATCACAGGAATAAATTTAAATTTAAAAATATAACAAAATAGAAATAGTTATTTTTAGGGATGCTCCAATCAGGATTTTTGCAGCCGATACTGAGTACCGATTTCTTGTCATGGTGATCGGCCGATACCGATGCCGATTCTGATGCTTCAAGCTTTATATAGACGGTTTCAATGGGCGCACGCGCCTGGCCCGAAGTTAACTTCCGGTCTGTGTTTGTTTATCAGTCTGGCTATGGCACCGGCTACAAACGCAGTTAAAAGTTAAGGTGATGAATAGACTGAAGTTGGGCTCAGGTGGTTGTGCTGTGGGATGTTTCCCATACATTTATTTATTTGTGGCTCTCACCACAATATCAAAACTGACGGATTTTCCAAAAGGCTTCATTTTTTATATCACTGTATTTCTGAAGGAAGACTATCTTTAGAAAATGTTCGATGTCATTTTCATTTAATCTTGCATGTTATATGCCTGATAAAGCAGCGTTTGTGAGCTCAGCGCTGCTTTGTGTACAGCTGTTACTGGGGAAACCTCTGTTTTTGTTCCGTCCTCCACGCTGTGACAACTCACAAAAGACTATTTTTAACCAAGCAGCGCGGAGAGCCGCTTCAGAAACGTGCCGCGGCTGGCTGATAAACACAAGCACTGACTAGAGCGGCCGCGATCATCTCCGGTGGCCGTGGAGCCATAACGCACCGCAGACGCATGCAGTGAGGCGCAGATCAGCTCTAACGTCACTGAATCTGCTGTTAAAAATGAACCATCTATTCATCATATCATCATGCAAAACATACACGACAAACAGCGAATTTTTCATTGTTTCTTGAAACGTCATAACATTTCCACACCGGCGATGACATGACTGCGGCGCCAAATCATTTATGTCCCCACGCATCATGTACGTCGTCACGCGTTGACGTCATCAAATTGTGATCGGTTCCTGAGATCGGCCAAGTCAGTGAGTAGCGATCGAGTCATAAAATATGATTATCGGCCGATACCGATCTCCGGCCGATCGATCGGAGCATCCCTAGTTATTTTAAATTGTAATAATATTTCACAATATTAGTGACTTTACTGTATTTTTAATCAAATAAATGAAGCCTTAGTGAGTAAAGTGAAGTGACGTGGCGTGTGGCCAAGTATGGTGTCCCATACTCATTTGTGCTCTGCATTTAACCCATCCAAGTGCACACACACAGCAGTGAGTAGTGAACATACACACACACACACACATACCGGAGCAGTGGGCAGCCATATTGCTGTGGTGTTGAAGGTAGAAGAGAGCTCTGGTTGTTCACTCCCCTCACTGACAATTCCTGTCGGTACCAAGACTCGAACCTGTGACCTTTGGTATACCAGTCTGACTCTCTAACCGTAATGCCACGTTAGTGAACATAAATTCTTTCAAAAACTTGAAAAAATTCTTACCAACCCCAAACTTTTGAATTGTAGTGTAGCTCCTATTGACATCTGCAGTTTAAGAAATACAGAATGTTGTGTCATTGTTTCACAGGGGATCAGCGATGAGCCAATTCACCTGAAAATCTTCTCACCACATGTTGTCAATCTCACACTGGTGGATCTGCCTGGCATCACAAAGGTGTTTTATTTAGTAGCTTAGCTTGGCCTGTTTGAATATTCCTTTTGTGGATTATTTTTTGATACTGACACTGATATATTCATGTTCAGGTCCCAGTGGGAGACCAGCCTAAAGATATCGAGCTGCAGATCCGCGAACTGATCTTAAAATACATCAGCAATCCCAACTGCATCATTTTAGCTGTCACTGCAGCGAACACGGACATGGCCACCTCTGAAGCTCTGAAAGTCGCCCGTGAGGTGGATCCAGACGGTCAGCATATTAACCTTTATTTTGGTCTGCTTGTGCATTTTTTATTTATTTTTTTTGCACACAATGTCTGTACCTTTCAGTTTGTGTGATGTGATGTTACCCACTGTATATGTGTGTGTGTGTGAAAATGAGAATATTAAAGAATTATATAAGTATAATTAAACAAAAATACTGATTGTGATATTAGTATATTAACAAAATATACAAAAGTTTAGTTTTTTTATTTTTTATTTTCTAAAAAAGATGACTAAATGTCTTAATACAGGAGTCAGCTGAACATCAATAATAAGAAAATTGTGGCAGACTCCATCCGTGATGAGCACGCCTTCCTGCAGAAGAAATACCCCTCCCTCGCCAACAGAAACGGAACCAAGTATCTCGCCAGAACATTAAATAGGTGAGAGTTTAAGCTTGAAACATCAAATTTGATTCATTTTGCTGAGCATATCTGCTTTTTGAAGTATTAATATCCTATTTTTTCTATCAGGTTATTGATGCATCACATTAGGGACTGTCTACCAGAGCTGAAGACACGTATCAACGTTTTAGCAGCTCAGTATCAGTCCCTGCTCAGCAGCTACGGTGAGCCGGTAGAGGACATGAGCTCCACCCTGCTGCAACTCATCACAAAGTTCGCTGCCGAGTACTGCAACACTATTGAAGGAACGGCCAAATACATTGAGACCGCTGAACTGTTAGTTCCCCTTTTCTTCCAGTTACTCAAATTAAGCTGTTTAATTTGCTATATACTCTACCGTTCAAAAGTTTGGGGTTGGTAAGATTTTTTTAATGTTGTTGAAAAAAGACTCATCAAGGCTTTTATTTGATTAAAAATACAGTCAAAACAGTAATATTGTGAAATAGTATTACCATTTAAAATAGCTGTTTTCTATTTAAATATATTTTAATATGTAATTTATTCCTGTGATGCAAAGCTGAGTTTTCAGCATCATTCACCAGTCTTCAGTGTCACATGATCCTTCAGAAATCATTCTAATCTGCTGATTTGATGCTCAAGAAACATTTCTGATTATCATCAATGTTGAAAACAGTTGTGCTGCTAAATATGTTTGTGGAAATGGTGATACTTTTTTTTTTCAGGAAAACTTTCTATTCTTTGCTGAATAGAAAGTTCAAAAGAACAGCATCTATTTGAAATGGAAATCTTTTGTAACATTATGTCTTTACTGTCACTTTTTGGTCAATTTAATGCATCCTTGCTGAATAAAAGTATTGATTTCTTTCAAATAAAAAAATCTTCCTGACTCCAAACTAGGTGGTATTAGTGCTAACCATAGTTGTTTGTTCTAATCTTTTAGGTGTGGTGGTGCAAGAATTTGTTATATTTTCCATGAGACATTTGGTAGGACACTGGAGTCGGTCGATCCTCTTGGAGGACTTACAACCATAGATGTCCTAACAGCTATTAGGAACGCTACGGTAGGTTGTGCAGTGAATATTTGACTCCTGCATCCTTTTTATAATTTGAATTTAGTCCCGACTGTACTTGTATGGATATAAAATAGAGACTGCAGCCAGCGGAGCTCTGCATTGAGCTGCAATGTGCTGCAGGTTTCAATTTTAGCAAAGCTCCTTTGAGGAACCTTTAATTATTCGAGTGTACAACACTGTAGAGTTAGATAGTTTGAGGTGTATATTTCTGTAGTTTGTAATGTAGCTGTTGTGTGTTTCTTCAGGGTCCCCGTCCTGCTCTGTTTGTGCCTGAGGTGTCGTTTGAGCTGCTGGTGAAGAGGCAGGTCAAGCGTCTGGAGGAGCCCAGTCTGCGCTGTGTGGAGCTGGTGCATGAAGAGATGCAGAGGATCATTCAGCACTGTAGCAACTACAGCACTCAGGTGGACTGATCAGTTATTGGTCTGCATATACATGCTCATCTTTGCCTTTTGCATCACGAAAGCAAAAGGTTTTTCCACTGTTGTTAAACAGTACATCAGTTAAGGACTGTTCACACTAAGAATGATAACTATAACTAAAGTTTACTAAACACTGATAGCGGAGTCCACATCATGAATATAACAATACCAACACCAAGGTACAATGTTGTTGGAATCACTTCCAGCTAATGAACGATAAAACCATTGATCAGAATCCACCCAACTCTAAAGAGCTTAAGCATTTGAAGCTGAAGACAAAATAACTGCAACACTTAGAATGAACTACTTCACTTAGAACTTGAACTGAACTTAGTATCGTCTGTTGGTGTAGATGCTGATATAGTTAGTGTTATAGGTGTGAATGGGCCTTTAGTGATAGCCAAGCTGATATTTGCTCATATTGAGATTAACAACATTGCCAAATATAACTGTGCCTGACTGGCCGATTAATAAATGTGACCCTAGACCACAAAACCAGTCATAAGGGTCAATTTTTTGAAATTGACAACTATTTGAAAATCTGGAATCTGAGGGTGCAAAAAAAATCAAAATACTGAGAAAATTGTCTTTAAAGTTGTCCAAATGAAGTTCTTAGCAAATGCATATTGCTAATCAACAATTAAGTTTTGATATATTTACGGTAGGAAATTTACAAAATATCTTCATGGAACATGATCTTTACTTAATATCCTAATGATTTTTGGCATAAAAGAAAAATCTATAATTTTGACCCATACAATAATTTTTTGTCTATTGCTAAAAAATATACCCAAGCGACTTAAGACTGGTTTTGTAGTCCAGGGTCACAAATGTCTCATCTACCACCAAGTGTCAGTTTGTGAATTTTGAGCAAATACTGTTGTTTAAAGGACATGTTGATATTATTTTATGTGCAACTTATTTTCCATATAGTTTTAATTTAGCACATTTTGTGCATAATTAAATGTTTATTGTACAACACATTGTTGTCTTTTTGTTTATTAATTATTATACTGTTTTATTAATTTAAAAATATATATATAAAATATTTTTCATTTTTGTGACTTTTTTTAAAGTTATATCAATAATTTATATTATTCTATATTATTAGTTTTATCAGTATTGTTTGAATTTTTTGTAGTTTTATTAGTATTATTATTATAGTTTTTGTTATTGTTATTATTTGATCATTTATTAATATATATTTTTTGTAATTATTCTAAGCTGATTATGAAGCTGAAGTGTACAAACTTAAATGTTTATTGTACACTTTTTTTTACCTTTTCTTATCTGTATACACAACATATTTGCATCCAACACTCAAATATAATTGCTGGTACTTTAAATGATTAGATGGGTTTTATCAGCATTGTTTGAATTTTTATTGTAATTTATTTATTTTTATTGTTTTTTTCTTTCCTAGGAGTTGCTTAGGTTTCCAAAGCTTCATGATGCCATAGTAGAAGTGGTGACGTCTCTTCTCAGGAAGCGGCTCCCAGTCACCAATGAGATGGTTTGTTTGTTTTTTCTCTCATGCTTTTTATGTAGTTTCTGTGCAAGTGTATCTTCTCTAAATTTGTGTTTACACTGTGCTCCAGGTTCACAATCTTGTGGCGATTGAGTTGGCTTATATCAACACCAAACACCCAGACTTCGCAGATGCCTGTGGGCTCATGAACAACAACATTGAGGTTTACTGATATTTTAATGACAATTTAATTTAGATTTATGACTGAAATGTATTGATCTGAGCATATTTCAGTGTGAAGTTTATTGTTGTTGTCTTCGTAACAGGAGCAGAGACGTAACCGAATGAGAGAGCTTCCCTCAGCGGTCCCCCGTGATAAGGTATGATGTTAAATCTTGAGCTATCAGAGGAAATTGTATTTTCTCAGGGCTGCTGTTTTATCTTTTGTTCACTTTTCCTCACTAGAAATTAGTTTGTTTCATAAACCAAAGTCTCGCGGCTTTTTCTTGCAGTTTTGAGCAGAATTAGTTTAAAACCTGCTGCCTTCCTCTCTAGCTGACTAGTCTCTTCTCTTCGTGTCTCTCTTTGTAGTCCTTAAAAGGTCCTGGTGGGCAGTCAGTGTCGCCCACCGAGCAGCCGCCTGCTGAGGGCGATGGCCCTAAGGTGTGTGGCGCCACCTGTGTGTAGGGGCAAAGCATGGAGTTGATTTTCAAGCCACTCAAACTGCTCTCCCTGACTGCATGGTCACCAACCTCTAAACTGACAGCAGATCATGTTTTTGCTGTGCAGTTTTGGTTTTACTCATCAGGATCTTCTCAAACTTCTGTTGTGTGTTTGCTGAGTTGATATAAAGGTTGATTTTGAAGACCCTTGACAACTGCAACTGTTTTTTTGCAGTTGTATCTTTTCAGTTCCTGGCCAGAATTGTTTTTTTATGTGTGAACTGTTATGTACAAACTTTATGTTCGGTTTGAAGCCTAAAAACAATACGTAAAGCACCAATAGACTGCATGGGAAGGGGCATGAAAATAATGAGTGGGCGTTCAGTCCTGTAGTGTTGATCTTGTTTGTGTGTGTCAGATGGCTGGAGGAGCTCAGGGGGAGCAGGAAGGAGGAACAGGGACCTGGAGAGGCATGTTGAAGAAAGGAGAAGAATATGAGGACAAGATGAAACCACAGAGCTCCGTCCCTGTCAGCCCTCAGAAAGGACACGCAGTGAACCTACTTGATGTGGTGAGTCCATAAAACACAAATACTTTTGATCATGCCACAGAAATTACTTAAAAACATGCACTCTGAGAGTAAATAAACACTGGTGTGTGTATCCGCAAGCATTTGTGTTCTCTTTGAGAGCCATTTGCTAGCACGGTCGGTCACAATGATTTAGAGTTGAGTTGATTTGTTCTGATCTTTGGCCAGCCTGTGCCGGTTGCCCGGAAACTGTCTGCTCGTGAACAGAGGGATTGTGAGGTCATCGAGAGGCTCATCAAGTCTTATTTCCTCATTGTCCGTAAAAACATCCAGGACAGGTACATAGAACAAAGTATAAGCCACGTGAATTAGTTTCCGGTTTTGTGTTTCACGCAGATTGCATTCTCTGTCTCTGCAGTGTACCAAAGGCTGTGATGCACTTCCTGGTCAACCACGTGAAGGACAGCTTACAGAGCGAGCTGGTGGGGCAGCTCTATAAACCCGCCCTGCTGGACGACCTCCTCACAGAGTCAGAGGACATGGCCCAGCGCCGCAATGAGGCCGCAGATATGCTGAAGGTAACGGCAGCAATAATAATGTGTATAATTAGTAATAATGTATATTAATGTAAAAGTGTTTTGTAATGCAGAGTAGCCTTTACATTATCATTAATTATTTGTTGTTAATTTAATTATACTGTAGTAATTTTTGTTGTTTAAAGGGGTCCTATTATGCTCTTTTACAAAGTCTTGATTTTGTTTTGGGGGTGTACTAGAACAGGCTCTCATACTAGGTTGTTCGAAAAACACATTATTTTTCACATATTTTACATTATTACAACACCACTCTCCCCAGTCTGGCATGAACAACTCGAATAGTTCCTGTATCAAATGAAGTCCCGCCTTCTGAAATACGAAATGTGCTGTGATTGGTTAGCTGGGCCAGTGTGTTTTGTGATTGGCACCACTCGGCGCCTGGTCGGGAAATGCCATGCCCCTTACCATAGCCACCTGCGAGCTTCAGTGTAAATATTGCGTCAAAATCAAATCAATTTGAGTGTGATTTAAACCCGGATGATTGTAATCACTCTAAGTTCTTCTGCCTTGGGAAAGCTAGCGCGTCTCCGACATAGTGATAACACT
>NW_015557160.1:367688-397444 GCF_001515605.1 Sinocyclocheilus anshuiensis
AGCCACTAAAAGGGTCTGAAAGTTGCTAAATCTAGTGCTAAAGTCGCGCTCGTGTGTGTGTGAGACACGGGAGCTGATGGCAGGGGGCGGTCAATGTGGATATTGTGGATAAGTTCTTCTGTGTCATCACGTTCTATTAGTTCTACAGCTTCAATTTCGGAACTTTCACGCTTTGTAACACATACAGCTGTTCCCTCACCACAGTGCAACAGTGAAAAGGGACCCCTTTCAAACAGTGTCGCATTCCGAACGTTGTTTAAGCGACATACACCGGTATTGCGGTATTTTAAAAATTCATATCATAACAAAAATAAACACCGGTATTCGGTATTAACCAGTATACCGCCCAGCACTACGTTGTAGTCCAAACGAGTCGTTCCTTTTAGTTTTTAAAAAGTGATTTCTGTTAAATAAAATATCTCCTTTTGAAGTGGACTTTGAGCTTTGTAACTTCGCAGATCTTTTTTTATGCTCAAACAGCAACATTACAGACCAACTAAAGTTGAAAAAGTGAAAAAGCATAATAGGACCCCTTTAATGTTACATAATAATATTACATAATTATATAATAGTGGTATATAGTAGTTATATAATAATATATATTAATTTTAGCTGTTTAATAATGTAGCCTTTACATTAATTAATACTACTAATAATCATTTATTATTAAATAATATTGAAGTAATAATAATAATAATGTATAATTAGTAATAATAATGTATATTAAACTAAAATGTGTAGTAATGCAGAGTAGCCTTTACTTTATTATTAATTGATTGTTAATAATAAAAGTGGATTATTATTATTTAATAATAATATACATGGTGATATAAATGTATATGCATAAAAAAGTAGTAAGTAATGCAGATAAGCCTTTGCATTAACTGTTATTCATTAATAATGATTTAATTATTATTATATTATTACTATTATCTAATATTAAGTAAAAGCATTAAATTGTTAATTATTACTATCTTTATTTTAATTAATCAATTAATGTAGAGGCTGAATTTTATATTATTTAAAATTATTGTATTGTGTTTTATCATATTATACAATAATAAATGTTCAACTCTTTTAAAACTTGTATCCTCTCCTCTACCCATAGGCCTTGCAGAAAGCCAGTCAGGTGATCGCCGAGATCCGAGAAACGCACCTGTGGTGAAGCCCTGCTGATGTACAGCCCCTCTCCCTTTCACTCGAACCCTGCGATCTGCATCAGCCCTGTCTCTCTTCTGTCTGGGTTTCACAGACAGCCAACTTGAAAAATGCACTGGTGTCAGTTAGTGTGTATTGAATATAGTTTATGTACGCAACGGACTCTTCTCAAACTACACTGAGGGCAGCACATATCATGTCACACCTGCACACCGTCCCATTCAGTGATCTCTTTCATGTATGTTTGCTACCATGTACGCTGCAGATAACGTGTGGCCTGTTAAAGGACTGTGTGTCCCTGATCTAGTCTAAATTAAAGGTAGTGTAAATGTCATGATGTTGTGGCTTCATTTGCAACTTTTGGTGTGATTTGATATTTGCAAAGGTGCACTCAGTAATTTTTTATGTTTGGTATGGTGGCCAACTTTGCATTATACTGATAAAGATGCAGGATCACCTAAAAGTTTTTCCCCCTTAATTCTGAAAATAATAACAGTGACTACAAGGATAAAGTGAGTAGCGTGACTGGTCATGTGATCTCAACTTGGCGGCCCCTATAAGGGTGAAGTGCTCAATGTAAATAAAACAGCTTTTATTAGACTGTTGATAGGGAGTCTACATGATTTGAAACATATGCACTATGCATCTCTTTTGTGTAAATGTGTAAAACTTTTTATGGAGACCAAAATTGCTAGGTGCACCTTTAACTTCATAGCCTTATTTGTTAATTTTTCTATTTTTGGTCATATGAAATGAATGGGGAGGCAAACTTTGAGATTTATGTAGTTTAATGTAATGTTGGTGTTTTTATCTGCACATATATCATTTTCACACATCATTTTATGGAGCACTTCAACTATATTATATTTACTATTATATATTAATAATAATACAATATATTATGTTGCAATAATAATCACAGATTATATATATTTTAATGTATTAAATAATATAATTAACATCATAAATTGAGTACACTGAAACGGCAAAAGCTAACATTTATTCATGGCAAAAATACGCAATAGCCTACACTGCAAAGCAAAAATGTACAGCCAAAGCATTTTTGTATGTTCATAATAATGATTTTAAAATATCTTCATCAAACAAACAAAACTAACGCAGGAGGCCAGAAATTCCTCTCATGATGTGCTGTCAACTTCTATCTCAGCCTTCCTCCCATCTTGCCTTTACCGCGTCCCTTGGCACTAAGAGAGAGAAAAGCAAGAGTTTAAAAATAGTTTTTGGCCTTAAATCTGAACACTTAAAGTGGTTGGTGAGATTTCAAGCTTATGATTGATACCTCTGGTGATCCTGGACGCGGGCAAGCAGTTGATTGATCTGTGAGAAACAGACGTGACAGCTCAGTGCTAACAGGATACAGCGATAATGAACGCAACCTATTTACCTCAGGCCAAACTCCAGCTGTTCAAAGGGAACTGGATTTTGTTAAACTGTCAGTGACTCAAAAACTGAGGCTGGCAGAAGCTCCATAACGTCTCAAAAGCAACTTGAAAGTAAGTAAGTAAAGGCTGTTGTCACTTACATCGTATTTCTGGCGTTTCAGTTTCTCGTTTAGATCGTATTTTTCTAAATACAAGCACCATCAAGCACTGCCACAGCTCATTGGCTTTATCCCTGCAACGAGGTTAGCAAAGGTTCACATAGAACGCGTTTTGGCGTTCCACTGAGTTGTTTTTCAATTATTTTTCATAGCCTTGCTGCCGTTCGAAAAACGACGTTCTTTTCCCATTCCTCTCGTTTTTGAACGTAAGGACGCGTTCAATGCTAATGGCCACCATTACAAGTTTTTTAATGTTCATTTTATACTGGTTGTGTAGGTTCTACTGTAATAGTAGCCTTACTTGTTTCGAAAAACGCGTCTCAAGACGATGTCCTTTTCTATTCTTAACGTTTTTAAACTCAAGAACAAGTTAAGTGGGAATGGCCCATATTACTATGAAAAATATCTTAAATGTTTATTTGACACTGATTATGTAGTTTTTACTGTAATAGTCACTAGTCACTGGGTCATTGGTGGTAAAGGTCAACTATTAACCAGGGAATAAAAAAATTCGAGGGCTATACAATGAAATTATTTTGCTTCCTAATATAATTTATTTTCAAACTTACTTCTTAATAGACTTTAGTTCATTATTCTCTAATATTCTACTACTAATAATAAACTATTTCCTGTAGGCCTGTTTCCAGGTCTGTCCTTAAAATAAATAAATACTGTTAATAGCCTAGAAAACTGTTGGACATTTCAATTACTTGGGGTGTTTTTATTAATGACACTAATATGCATAAAAACTTCTGTACCTAAGTTTGTCATCATTCAGATGATCAACGCTCAGTGGTTTTCGGCGATCAGCCAGGATTTTCTTCTTTTTCTCCCTTTCGGTCTGTTTCTTGGCACCTTTGCGTCCTTCACCCTTTAGTTCAGCAATAATTATGTTAATGAAAGAATCTGCATAAATTTGTCATGTAACTTTAAAATATTTAGATGTTTACGGTATTTATATGTTGGTAAACACTGACCTTTTGCTGAATGCCGCCGTACTGATGGGTCATATTTGTGAGAGCTTTCTTCTTCTTGGCATCTTCATCCTGCTTCTTTCTCTGTTCTTCCTGCTCCTTCCTCTCTCTCTCTTCCTGTCAGCAATTCAGATTGTAGGTTTCATCTCTATTATGAGCCTGTGGTTCATCGTTTCACTTCAATGGCTGAGTGAAGAATCAGTTAAATTTAGATTGAAAAGTTTTGTAGAAATTATTCAGTTGCATGTAAAATGGATTATTTTGACTATAAGGAGAATTTTGTTAACATCCTCAAGAAAGGTGATTTAAAAGTGCAAATTCAGGACAAGTTTGGTGTCATTGGTGGAAAGATGTTCCAGTAGGCGCCTGGTGTAGTTTAGCAGGTGTGTGAGCAGAAGATGAGGCAGGTGTTGACAGCCAGAATGTGACAGGAACTCACAGCGAGTCTGGCCTGACGCTCTTTCTCTCTGTCTGCTCTCACTCGCTGCTGCTCGGCTCTCTCGGCTCGCCTCTTCTGTTCAAACACATACTTCTGCTCGTAAGTTCATGTTTCCATTGCAGGATCTGCAAGATGTTTCTCTTGTTTAAAACAAAAAATTGAGGCATTCTAAAAAAAATGTTCAGCCTCTTTTTTTACATATTTAACAAAAAAGTATGTAAACTTATTAGAATTACTGTAGACAAAGAGCTGTACAAACTGAAAACATTTACAACAAAAAAAAAAAAGACATTTGCATCAGCAATACACAAGATTTATAAGGAAACACTCACGATTCTGTTGACCAGAGCAAAGAGTTCCTCTTCATCTTTCTGTCTCTGGAGGAAATGAGCCTCTATAAGAGACTGTAGTTCTGCTAAATCCTTCTCCTGGCGCTTTTTTTGGATGTCCTGCCACACACACACACACACAAATTATGAAGGTTACAGCCAGGGGTTTGAAAGTGAGAGAGGTGTGTGTTTAAAGAGAAAAATCTCCAACTTACATCAAAATCTACCTTTTCTCCCTCTGGAATCTTTGGTGCTTGGATATTTGATATCTGAAGATAAAAGATTAAGTTTTATCTGGCTATATAATGATACATACAAGAGAACAATGGACTTACTTTGGTTTGGACTTTGAGTCATCTACTATAATTGGAGAAAGAGATGTTTTTAATTGCATTTAAATAAAATAGTAACAACAAACAATTCCAAATAATTTTAAAAAATGTTATTAAAATAATAAAAATTAGTATACGCAGTATCTGTTTTCTAAGTGCAAATAGTCAAATGCAATTTTTACTGATTTTGCTCAGATAATGTCTATTCTGTTTGTTGGTAATTATACTTGATGCAAACAATATATACCAATGTAAATGTATGTAAATTGCCACTGGAATTATAAATAACCAAAAAAAAAATAATAATAAAAATAAAATGTTAAATTATAGTATTAAAATATACAATACCTTCCTCCCTATTATAAAATGAGATCAAACACAAACACAGAGACAAAAAAATAATAATAATAAAAATAAAATGTTATAGTATTAAAATATACAATACCTTCCTCCCTATTATAAAATGAGATCAAACACAAACACAGAGACAAAAGATTTATAAGTGAAAATTTAATTATTTTTATCATAATAAATCATGCAAATACATTATAAAATGATAAAATATTGCAAACTTAGGAGTAAAAGACTGTTACTCACTGAACTCCCTCATCCATCACATCTTCTGTATCAGATATGACTATAAACTAGCTCAAAGATTAATTGCAGGATACATTAAGAAACAACTAACATTTTTATACGCAACACCAATACCAAAATACATCTTGTTCATTATTCCTATAAGGCAGGGATTTGGCAGAAATAGATTTCTCTTGAAACTCTTACCTGGGTTGTTTGCGGCTCTCAGAGATGGAGCAGCTCTCTTTTAGAGTGCAGTGTTAGAGCAGCGGCGGGCCTCAGTCTCAAGGCTAACATACTAACACACCACGTGATCACAATGGCCTCTCATTGGCGTGTGCTGAAAGCCTTCATCTATTGTTAGACTGTCAGATGCATTTCAGTAAAGTTCTAAAACCAAACATTCTCTTTGACCTGCTCATACTCTGCCTTGTTTTACCACCCTATGAAACCCAATACATCTGAAGAAAGAAGCAGACAGTTTGTCTCAAATGACAATGAATGCATTACAGGAAACACACAGAGGCAATGCGTGCATGTATCACTACTTTACTGTAAAGCTTGTACAGTTGTTGAGATCATCACTGACAGTTTGACTTATAGTAGGAAATAGTTGAAATGTTTGATTGATGTTTTGAAAGAGTTGAGCTATATTACTACCAAAATGATTTATAATGTTGTACATATTATTTTTAATTCTGTCTCATCAGATGTAGTGTTCGTAGCATGACTTTGAGACTCCAAGTGCAAAGCATATGAATAAAAGTCATGAGGCAAAAGCAGTTATTAGCAAAGCATGATCAAACAGCTAAACCACAACATGTTATATAGCATTACATAATGAGTGTAAAATCAACAGTTCATCTGAATCTCCATGCACGTGAAACTCCAGAGGGAGGATGGGAATTTTTACATTTTTTTCGTAATATTTTTTACATTTTTTAATAATCTGGAAGTTCACTTAAAGGGGTCATATGATGCGATTTCAATTTTTCCTTTCTCTTTGGAGTGTTACAAGCTCTTGGTGCTTAAGAACGAAAGATTGAGGCACAGATTTCGCAACAGGTTCACATTGATTGCACAAATTTGCCAACAGAAAGCTACTTGACTTCTGCATGAACCATGCTTCATTCATGGCTACACTATTGACAAAAGACAATTTCCCTGTGAAATTTAGCCAAAAACTTTGTTAATGTGACCGCATCTGTTTTAATGGTTACTGGCAGCTGTAAATGAATTGTATTATAATGATTTATTATCACTTTATTTTCAGATGTAATAAATGTGAAATGTTTATAGAATTCAATAAGAAAATGAATTAGAAGTTTTGTTTGTTGTTGTTTTGTTATTTTCATCTTATAGGGTTCTAGATAGCAGGGACAAAATAATGCTAAATGCAAATAATAAAATGCAACTAACCATATAATCATGCATAATTATGAGAGCAAAATAAGTAAGATTATCAATGTTTAAAAGATGTGAAAACACTTTCCACTTAAACACTTGCGTCCAATCAATTTTTATTTTTTTTATTTTTTTTGCGTAAATCCACCTGTCGCTTATAATGTTTGATACTAATACTTTAATATGTATTATTGGGCTTGTGCAATTCATGGTAATTGTAATAAATTTAAATGTTTAATTTTAATGGCATTTTTGTGTACTATTGTAAGAATTTTTGAACTTATAAAATATTTATTTTGTACTGTTAAGTTGTCGATTGATTTCCAATGTAACCTGAAGTTACAAAATCATGCATAATTAATGGCTGCATCTTCCATTTTGGCTGATCTGGGATCTGTTGGATGTCTTTATTTTCTTGTTCCTGTAAAACAGAAGTGAATACATTGTTAATGTGCTAATGAGTTATCAAAGAGACGGTATGAGCGAGTTGCATTTGCTCTACATACGTCATGTGTATAACTCAGCAGGCTTTTTCAACACTTCCTCAAATACACAAAAGCAAATACATTAGCCATCCGCACCTGTTCCCCGTTAGAGAGTTAACACGTTGGTGCCGTGACCCAGACGAATACACACGAGCGACATGGTCACAAGTGCGGCAAATACCTGGTACATTGTCATCTATGTCACTCTCAAGGACAAATTCAGCTGAAAGACCAGGGAAGGTTGCCGACACTAGCTTCTTTGCTAGCTTTTTCGCTAGTATCTTTGAATTAATAGTAATAAACCATAAAAACAGGATCCCTGTCAGAATATGTGCTAGATTTGGGTGTTAAGGCGCAGCTAATGTGACATAATGTGGTACTTTTATCCTTTCTGTAACTCTGAATATTAAACTACTTTGCTATGTGACATCATGCTAATCCAGTGATTCATGCCCATGCAGTGGCACAACAGAACAGCTGCGGCAGGGAATGCGACGCATCACGACTCAATGCTACATGGGAGTTGCTGAGTGAAATGAACACGTTGGAATTATGTCTGACACGTTGGCGGTCCAATGCAGGAGAACAAGATCAGGGCTTTAAATATAGCGTGGCATGATATGCGAACGAGAGATTTAAAATCTTGCTAGCCAGTTAGGGTCAGTACTTCGGACATTTGCAGTCGCCGCGTCAATTAAAACACCTCTCACTGCTCCACCCTTTTTAGGGAGCAAATCTACTCAGTGGTGTGAAGATGTTTTGAAAAATGCCTTTTTTTTTTGTCCAATGAATGTCAATGAGGATGAATGTTATTTTTTGGGCCCCATTTGATTTTCATTGTATGGACAAAAGCAGTTGAAACATTCTGCAGAATATCTTTTGTGTTCCACAGAGGAAAAAAAGTCATACAGATTTGGAAGGACATGAGGGTGAGTAAATGATGAAATGATTTTCATTTTGGTTGAACTATTCCTTTAAAAATGTTGACATTTGGTACTAAATGAGAGAGAGAGAGAAAAAACAGAAAGGTCACTTACCATTTGTGACAAATTTACTCTTGGCTGCGAACACCTGGAACAAAAACAACCCCATGAGAGCGTGATTTGAAAAAGTCTTGCATTAGGTATCTTCAACCCAATCTCACAGGAAAACGTGACTATTTTACGAAGTGGCGATTTTATATGAATTCATACAATGTGAATTGTATGAAAATTTACAATTTTTAGAAAAATTAATCATGACGGTCCACCCCTAAACATAACTGTCACTGGGGCGTAAGCAGATCGAGTGCAAGAGATTGTGTTGGTATTTTTGGTACTATTAAAGGTATAACTGTTAATAATATTGGGGAAAAAATAAATGAGAACACATCATTTGACCTTAATCTGACGGAACATTGTAGTCACAATATCTGCAAAGGGAATGATGGGATACAGGTATGCTGATGGACCATTGCACATCAAAACATTGCCATCCAGTCATATACAGTATAAAACGAACCACTGAATGTCAACTGAATACAGACCCTTCAAGATGAAAGGCCTTTTTGGAAACAGGCTATTGCTTGGATTCATGAGGCCTGGAAGCAATCTTTCACGTATATTTTGCTAGCTAAAGACATGCTAGCTAATTGTAAAGTGGGTAGGTGAGCCAATAATTTGTGTAATGTGAATAACAAACCATAAAATCAACACACCACTTTTCTGACCTGTCAGTCTTTTCTGGGCCGGTCAAAGGAAACAAACAATGAAATAACGAACATTTATGGATTGAACACCATATGATGTTTCCACCCACTCAGCTTACCTTGGCACCCTTTGTTTCCCATGGGCCACGTGGTTTAGTGACCTCAGCTGCCTTTTGCTCCTATCAAAACACAAAATTACACCACCCTCCATTAGATTTGAATACAGTAGGTTGTTAATGGATTTTTATATGTTTCCTGTATTAAAATGTACCTTTCTAGAACTGGGTTGAATCGAAGCAGAGGAAAAACAGCGGACAGCAATGTGATAGGAGAGGGAAAAGGAAAAGAAAAGGCCACAGCTAGAGGAGTGGGAAGGAGATAAAATCAGTAATGGAAAATAAAAGGATCCTTTCGGCAAAGTACTGAGACTGTGTCAGATGGCAATACCGTTGTAAACATGTACCATGGTTTTTACATGGTATTCCAAGGTACTTCAAAGAATACCATAGTGTTACCACGGCACATGCCCAAAAACTAATGGTACCCAACTTAATTATTAAAGATAGAACTATAAACATATATATATATATATAATTTTATATTATTATTACTATTACATACAACAACTAATTATATTAATTTAATTAGTTTATTATCTTAATAAACCATGTGTTAATGGTAGTACCATGGTGCTTTTTTGGGTTATTTAAAAATAATAATAATAAAAAATAATGAACAAATGTTAATTATATAATTTATTGGTTACACTTTGGTTTGGGGACCAATTCTCACTATTAACTAACTATTAACTTTTGCCTCAAGCTCCTAATTTGCTTCTTATTAACAGTAAGGTAGTTGTTAATTTTAGGTACAACTAATTTTGTAGGGTTTTTTTTTTTTTTTTTTAGATTTCTATATACTTTTTAAATCTAAACCACAAATGCAATACACTGAAGAATCACTGGAGGGCCACCTTGTACCATGCAGCATAGAAAAGTGTTTAGCTAAATTTACTTTACTTAAATTTACCACACTTTGCTGTTCATGTGGACATTTTGAATTCTATAATAGAAAATGTAGATGCATAAATAAAGACAATTCTCCCTCATGTTCTGTGGTCTGTGAGCATAAAAACATATCTGATACAAGTTCAAATGAAAACTAAACCTAATTTATCTCAACTCTCATAAATAACTTTTAAAGAAATCCCCTCTCAGACACAGTCAATTTTGTATCACAGTATTCACTGCGCATTGTAGACTATAAACCCCATCTATCAAAGTAGGTAAAATCTCCACAGAGAGGGTCGTCTGATGGTCGTGGATTGTGCGGTCACAGGTCACTGTGAACAATGTCTGCTTCTTACATAGTTACTATAGTCTCCAATTCACTTCTTAATATATGTGTGTTACAGTATGAGTGATTCTGATATTGAAGTCTGGTAAAAGAAGCTTAAAATAAACAGAGCCATGAGTGAAATATAGCTCAGGAGAGAAGGTTGGAGCTGTGCCACATCAATGCAGAGCGAGTTTCAACACTTGACCTTTCACTGATTTCTACAAAGACACTAATTTCTTTTTGTTTTATGCCAAAGCTGAAATATTTCTACTGCCGACAAGAACACTACTCCATTTCAAAACCTTCTCTATATCTTGGGAATTAATTTTCAGTTCACAAATCTCTGGTATCTCACCAGCTTTTATTTCCACTTTGTCAACAGGTGGCGTTAAACAATCATATATCTTTTCTCCAAGTGAAAAGAATTTCCTATTTACTGCATTTCACTAAAGGCCTAAGTATATGGAAAAACACAAAACAAAGCTGACTTGAACTTAAAAACAAAAACAAATGAAGCCTTTGCAAGTAACGGAAATACTTGAAACTTAAGTATTAAAATTACTAACAACTAAAATTGGTATAAAAATGAAATAAAACTATATAGAAATATTAAAAAATATAAATAAATTAGCAAAAGCACATCATAAAATTTCTAAAACAAACTAAATTTAAAATGAAAATCTAAAAATAAAATCTAATTCAAAATATGAATAAATACTATAGTATTATTTAATTAATACTAAAGTAATACTGGCATATAGACAGACGGACAGACAGATAGATGAAGTGACAGACTCACTGTTTTGGCAGGTGGTTTTTCTGGTTCAGGAGCTGGTTTCGGTTCAGGAGGCTTGGGCTCTGGAGTCTTGGTTTTCCAGCTGTTAATACGACCAGCCAAAGCGATGTTCAGGCCAGCTGTTTCCTGAGAGGACAGTTTTCATTAATTCATACTTTTGTTTTCAGTCAAACTATTACTGCTTTATCTGCTTATTTCAGTAATCATGTACTAAAACTCTTTCTCTACTCTTGATACCTTGGTGACCGCTGGGGGGCTTGCAGGACTCGGGGTGGGATTAACCACATTCCCCTTCTCCCACATACTCTTGATGCTCCGCAGGCCTTCAGCCACAGGTACATCCACAGGAGATTTGGGTGATTTGGTCACTTCTTTGGTCTGGACAACAGCAGATAATCTCAAACTGAGTCATAAATGACAGGTGGCTGCTCTAGTGTTTACAATTCCTCACCTGAACAGCAGAAGTGTATTGCTCTAGTCTGTTTCCAATCTTGCAAATTAATGGAGTGTGTGATGTCTTTACCGGACTGGTGTAAATAAAAAATAGTATCAACTCAGTATATCCTAGACCCCAGTACTTGTTTGACTGTAGTTTGACACACTTCTTACCGTTTTAGAGCAGATTTGTTCAGAAATTCAGCTTTTTCGCCAATCTGTCAGAAAAAGGAAACAAATAGTATCACATAAAACACATTACTATGGTACCATGTTCAAAAAACATGGTAATACTATAGTGCTTTTTTGTAAGTCACACTTAGAATTGGTCAGAGAGTCAGTGACCTTTCCGGAGGCGCCCTTCGGTGCGATAAATGGTGCTTTGCTCCCTTCTTTCGACTCCTCCTTTTGTTTTTTTTTCTCGGCTGCCTCTGCTCTCCTTCGCTCAATCTCTTCCTTCATCTTCCTCCTCTCTTCCTGTTCATTTTAGTGACAAGAAGACAAGGGCAGTATACTTCTCACAAATAAAGTGTATGATTGGCCATTCACACAAAATTAGTTTAGTTTTCCACTGCACTACTTTTCCATTATTTTTTTACATAAACTTGCACTAGACAGATGTCTTTCGCCCAATGTACTTGCGATGCACTCATTTTGTGCATAGCCTGGCATTCTAAAAATGCATTTTTGTATTCCACTGTGCTATTTTCCATTCTTTTTTGCTGTAAATTTGCATTAGATGGACGTCTTTGATTGTTGCGCTTGCTTTGCACTCATTTCACACATAACATGTGTTCTATAAACGCGTTTTTGCATTCCACTGCGCTACTTTTCTATAAAGTAAATATGCACTAGTTCAGGGCTGTCCAAACTCGGTCCTGGAGGGCCGGTGTCCTGCAGAGAGTTTGGACAGCCCTGCACTAGTTGAATGCATTTGACCATTGTGCTTGTTTTGTGCATAACACAACATTCTAAAATTGTGGCTATCAAGTTAAAATAAGTTAAACTTTTAAAAGACATATCTCGAGACCTTGCTTTTTTTTCATTCCGCTGTCTGCATCTCACATTGTTTTTTAATGCAAAAACATGTTGCATGTGAATGTCCCCTTAGTCAGCATAAATTTTAATTTTGGCACGTTTGATGCATTCTAATTTGCATGTTATTTGTACTAGATAGTATGCCAGAACAAGACTAGCATTGCAAATCATTGTTGAGTTTTCAAATCAAGAATTTGTGTATATGTTTTAGGCTAATATTACATATAAACCTTTGCACTATGGCAGGTTATGCAGATGTATCAAAAAAGTAGTATTTAGTCATATTTAGTTGTCTAAATACTGGCATACTGTTTGACTACTGTATATACTTAAAAGTACATACTATACCATCACCAGCACAGTACATACTTTTAGTAAGCAGAATTAGTATGAAAATTAGCATTTGCCCAGCTTTCTTTTTCTACCTCCTCTTTGGTTTTCTTTTCTGCCAACTGCTGTTTCTTCTGCTTCTCCTCCTCCTCAAGAATCTTCCTCCTTTCCTCCCTCTTCTTCTTCAGCCCCTCCAGCTCGGCCTCTGCAGTTTGCTGCTTCTGCTTCATCTTCTCCAGTGCCTCGCTGTCTGTCTCATTCCGTCTGCGCTTCAGCTCCTGCAGCTTGCGTTCTGCCTCCAGCTTGGCGATGGGATCTTGCTTCTCTGTGTCGGGAGAACGCAAGCTGGTGGGACTAAAACGTGAAGAAACAATGTCTTTATATTCATGTTGGCTCTCCAAAAAAAATCTGGGAATGCAAATACAGTAAATTATGAAATGACAAATGAGTCTTTGCCTTAGTGTCTTCTCTGGTTTCTTGGCTTTGGCGGTGCTGTCAGCTACATCTTTCGGCTTTGTTGACACTTTCATCTTTGAATGGAGAAACAATGAATATTATTTTATTCTCAGGTTGTGCTGTCATTCCATCAATTATAAATCTCTTGGTAGAGCTGTGATGCTATTTGGACATTAACTTACTTTGTCACGTAAAAAGGAAGGTTTTGTTTTTTCCTCTACAACCTAAAGAAACAAAAACAGGCAACCTTTATTTCTATCATTAGTGTTAGCAAGTGATTTTTCTAACATAGCAATCAGTGGGTATAGCATGGAGAATTGACCACACTTTATATTCATGTTGGCTCTCCAAAAAAAATCTGGGAATGCAAATAGAGTAAATTATGAAATGACAAATGAGTCTTGCCTTAGTGTCTTCTCTGGTTTCTTGGCTTTGGCGGTGCTGTCAGCTACATCTTGCGGCTTTGTTGACACTTTCATCTTTGAATGGAGAAACAATGAATATTATTTTATTCTCAGGTTGTGCTGTCATTCCATCAATTATAAATCTCTTGGTAGAGCTGTGATGCTATTTGGACATTAACTTACTTTGTCACGTAAAAAGGAAGGTTTTGTTTTTTCCTCTACAACCTAAAGAAACAAAAACAGGCAACCTTTATTTCTATCATTAGTGTTAGCAAGTGATTTTTCTAACATAGCAATCAGTGGGTATAGCATGGAGAATTGACCACACTGCATGCAAATTACACAGCAAAAATAGAGCAACACCAGACAGTCTTGACACAAATATTGAGTTTTCAGAACAGCATGTATAAAGCAAAGTGATATGTGATCATAAATGGGTTAATCTCATGAAAACGTGTCCTGGTGACATTTCACTCCATAATCAGTCGGAACAATTAACAAATACAATTTAGTATAAAGAAAAATACGTTTATTATTAAGATTTTTTTGTGCATTGCGACATTCTAATTCCCATTTTTCTAAATGGTGACTCATTATATTCTTATTACTGTAATAATTAATTAAATATTGTATATTACAGTGTATTACAGTAAAAAAAAAAAAAGTAAAACAATAACGAACTTGCATAAATGAAATACAACACATTACAGATTTCATGAGATTTACGCAAAAACTGTCCATCCAGTCAAACCGAAAAGTGCATTAAAAGCGTGGGCTGTGCACAAAGCATGTCTGTGATTTCTATGCATCACTCAGGCTAAGAGGTGAATACCTTCTCATTCTTTGATTTGACTTTTTCTTCAACTTTGGCCTTCGCTTCTTCAGCCTCTTTCTTCCATTTAGGCTTTTCCTCAACCTCTTTCTTTGGAGTCACAGGTTTCTCCTCAACCTTCTTTGGTGTTGATGGGTTTTCTTCAACCTCCCTCTTCAGTTGTGCTTTCTCCTCCTCTTTCTTTGGGGTTTTGGCTTTCACCTCAACTTCCCTAATTGATTTTTGTGGCGTTTCTTCAACTGGTACATGGGGTTTCTCTTGCTCTTTCATAGGTTTCTCATCCTTCTTCTTCACTGGAGCTTCATCTTGAATTTGAGCCTTCACCTCAACAAGTTTTTCTTCAGGATTCTTTACCTGTTCTTCTTTCTCCACCAGCTTTTCCTCTTCAATCTGTGGTGTAGTTGGCTCCACTATGACTTCCACCTCTATTTGGTCCTCTTTTGTCGGTTCTTTTCTTGATATTTGACTTTCATCTTCAAACTTGTTCTTTTCTAAATCTGCATTTGTTTGTTCTTTAATCTCTATACTTGATTCTTCCTAAAAATATAACAAATAATTGAAAACATGTTCCACCATAAAACCCATTTTTGGGTTAAAAACCTAAGCAAATCCTAGGAATCCCATACCTCATTTGGTACAGCTGGTTCTTTGGGTTTCTCCTCCGTGGATTCCTGTAACAAATGAAGAGTCAGAATAAACTAATATTGTAGAAACCACATGAAATGCATTGCTAACATACTAAACTTTCATCATATGGTGGAATGACAGCAAAAAATGTTGAGAAAATGACCTGTTCTCTGAGGTAGGACCTCTGTGGTCTGTCTATCTCTTCTGGTTTGTCAATCTTCTCAGGAGATTCTTTGGGTTCCTCGGCTGCTTTGACAGGCACTGGGTCCTCCTTTTTTGTGATAGTCTCCGCAATCTCAATGCTGTTTTCCTCTATATTTTCCTCCTCTTTTTTCTCTTCCCTTTCCTTCGAAGAGTTGGTTTCTGTTGAAGAGACATCATTTTGGGAAGACTCTTGTTCGCCAATTCTATGACTTGGCTCGTCCTCTGTGGTAGTGGTGCTGGTGGCGACAGTTTCATCCGTGATGGTGGGATCAACTTCCTTCTGTCTCTCCAAAGCTTCCTTCATCCTTTTCTGTCTCCGCTCTTCTCTCCTGGCAATCTTCTCTAGGAGAGCCTGATCATCATCCTCAGCCGATGCAGAACTAGTGATCAAGGAGGACGTCTCTGCACGTCGAGTAGTGTTACTCGACTCTTCATTCGCCATATTGCTCAGGCGTTCCTGACGGGCTCGTCTCCGGTGCTCCCGGGCCGCCTCCTCGTCATCATCGTAAGAGTTCATCCTGTAGAGGCGGTGGGACACAGACATGCAAGTAAAGACTCTCATTCTTCAGTATGAATGCAGACAGACAATACTGACAGATTTATGAATGCTTCTTGGCTCAGTGCTGAAGTGGGAAACACACTTCATAAACTTTACATCACCCCGAAGAGTCAATAATGATTATACGACCAAATGTGAGCTTGAAAATGAATCCACACAGTCTACTACAAATATGTAGAAATTCCTCATATATGCATAAATGTGTGCACAAAATGTACCCATCTAGTTAACATTTATTTAATATTCAACTATTTAAATTTAAATTCATATCTAAAATTACAATTATAACATAAATTATTAAACGTATGTATTTATTTATTAACAAATTAAACATTGGTCATGCTGAGAGTGGTTGTTTATTGCAATATACAAAGGATATTCTTACAAAACATTGCAGTAGTACAATAATGGTATCAAATGGTAATATCATGCTACTAAATGTTTTCTATATTAATATATAATATCATTTTATCACATCAAAAAACATGGAAATACAATTCCAATACCAGTACTTTTCTGTTGACTGAATTAGACCTTGAGATTCATATAAACAGTTTCTTATGTTTATTTATGCTTGGTTTGCCAGCTTGCTTAAGATACTGGTCAAGACCCGAAAACCTCAACTGTAATGAAATCTTTGAGGCAAGGGAATATACAGAGAGGGGTCTGGACTGCAATCTGATGGAAAAGCTTTGTTAGCATACTAGCGTCATGGTAAATTAGCAAGATTGTAAACTTAGATGCCACATGTACTTTTTTCCCCTCAGAGTTGCCTCATTGTCGGTCTCAGATGTTCTCAAATTCTCTGTCTTGCCATTGTAGTTGAGTGAGTCCGGCCTGGCTTGAGTTTGCCATGGCATGTCGGTGTTTACAAGGCAATGAGAGCTCTTGAAATGGCCAATTGATGGAGGATGGGTTTTATTTTTTTCCCCTTTTCCTCCTCACTTCCCTTCCCAATCATTTGCAGATGTTGTAGATGGTAGAGAGAAACCCATAACAGGGACCGCAATTCTATTTCTCCATCCCGAGACCAACAGTGGAAATCCGAAACAATCCAGTCCTCTCAGGGAGTTCCATAACCAAGAAAACAGTCAGATGGAGTATCTGTGATTTATAATGACTGTGATTTTAGAATACAGTCTGTCTTCTGTAAGAAGTGTTGCTGGATGAATACAATAGCTTTCAGACCTCTAGTGCGGCAGATGAAATGCAAGGAGAGATGGAGGGAGAAAGCTCACACTCTTGACGGATACTGAAACATTATGACTGAATCTTGGAATAAAGATGCAGAGAGATTCAGCACATGACAGAGGCCAGATTCCCATTGTATTGAAGGCCAGGGCTGCATTGGACTGTTGGTGCCAATGGATTCTACAATCTACTTAGGTTTACAATGCTTTTGGGAAGCATTAGCTGTGCTAGTTTCATGTGTTTCATTTCCCTCTATGGTCGCTTTCTTTTCACGTAATAAAATAATTTCAGCTTAAATTAATATTTCATGTCCATTTATTATTATGTACAGTCAGTCTGTCATGATAACAAAATAAACTCCATGGCGATAAAAGACCCCTGCTTCTTGGTTATTTTGCTATAATAACAGGACATCATCCACTACATATTTCTTTCTTAGATTATTATGTATAATGTTCTGTAAATAAATAAATACATTTTAAAAAATTAAAATAAAAATAACTGCAAGTTAGCTTGTCATTTATTGTAATTATATTGTATTATAATATGTCAATATTAGTTTGAAATATTTTAAATCTTTTTAAAAATATATATAATTGCAATAAAATATATGGTGATAATCTATATTACCTCAAACAAGGCAATGCATGTACTTGTACAATAAAACATTTTTTTTTTTTTTTTATTAATTTTTAATTTTTTTTAAAGTACAAAATAAAGTCATTATATAATGTGCAATGAGAAAACAGTACAAGAATGTTCCCAGAAGTCCTTGCATTACTATAGAAAAGCTGTGTTATGTCAAAAGAGGTGTTATGTCAATCAAAGAACTGATGTAATATCGTGAAATCCTTTTTGGGTCTCTGAAAAGATTAATGAAGACTGAATCCCTATAATTCACATGCTGAATAAATTAATTAGAAGCCACATCATTTCTTTGACAGTATAGTTGATCCTTGAAAATTAAATTGGACAGAATTATGATGGCATCGTTCTGAAGTGGTAATATGCTGAAACTATTGAATAAGCAACCGCATTTAGAAAATATGCTGATGCATCTGGTGAGCTGTTTAATCAAGCACAAGGGATTTATGGGCGATGCCATGTTCACTTCCTTTGACATAAATATGCGGGTTCTCTCCGTTGCTGTTTTGAACTGGAAACCATGACAGGCAGCTGGGATTTGGGGGAGTTCAGATTCTTTAGCATCAATCATTTTCATAGAGAATATTTCTTTTCCAGATATGATTCCAATAAAGTTTGTGTTCTCCACTACAAAGCCAATGGATGTGGTAGAAATGCCTTGAGGTTTCTTTCTTGAGACTCATCCATCTCAATAAAGTTTCTCTCTCGGCCATTCCAGCACAGATGCACCGAACAGTTTCTGAGAAATATGACATTGTGCAGCAGAAGTGAAGGATTGTGAAGAAGAGAAATATATTCCCCACACTCAGAGTTTAACATGCACACAAAGGGAGAAAGTGTCAGAATTCATAATTTCTCCAGATAAAAGTTAGGCATGGTGGATTTTGCTCGAGTATTCGCTGGACTTGAAAGTGATTTTTGTCAAAGGTTTGATTTCCTATTCAGCTCTGACTGTTGCCACAATAAAGCTTAAAAGTGAATTTAATTTGTGTGTGTGTGTGTGTGTGTGTGTGTGTGTGTGTGTGTGTGTCAGTCTACTTTATCTTAGTTTAATGTACTGAGACCACCGTTATTAATTATATACCAGTATTAATTAGAGTACAAATTAGAGTATCTATTATATCTAAAAAAATCTGTAGTTTAAAAATTGTAGTTTAAAATATGTGCCCAGTTCTAAGAAATGTTCTCTTTATAGCCAGATATTTATTCATAAATATCATTGTGTTTTTGGGGAGTCACACCACATGACATATTACAACCCAAACTAACCTGGTCTTTTCATAAAAATGTCAAATTTTCTGATGTTTAAAAATGTCAAATCAGTGTTATTATAGTACTATTGAGATACTATTGTAGTTTATTTTATTAATAGTTTAAATTAGTTTTTATCTTTAAATTTACCATTATTTTCATTTGTTGAGTGTTTTTGTAATTTTTAGTCGTTTTTTTTTTTTTTATATGTCTGTATAGTTTTTACTTCTTTTTATTTCAGGTTTAGTTTGAGTTATTTTTGTACACCAAGTTAGTTCTTTCTAATGCTTATTTTAATACAATTACTTTAATAAACATTTTAGTTTAATTAGAACAGATGTATCACCAGTCCATATGACAGTTTGACTGGACCTGGCCTTACAAAATAACTGAATCTTATGTCAGAAATTAAAAACATGCTCATCAAGAAGAAGTGGCATTATTTCTTAAAGAAATGTATTTTATGTATTTTTAATAAATTAATAGAAACTGTTATCCTTCTCTTCTGACGTTTCATCACAAAGACTATTGTATACAACTAAATATATCCCTGAGGATAAACATCTTCTACATTGATAAACACAATTGCTGGGTTTGTCCCTATTTTACCCAGCACTGGGTTGTATTTAACCCAGCATTTTTTAGAGTGTAGTCTCTAAATATTGCAAATGCAAAGACAGAAAACCATGGATAGAGTGAGATGGATAGTGTATGCTATCGTTAGAGTAGCTAACAACCAAAGAAACTGGAATGATGCCGATCTAACATCCGTAGCTTTTCCAAGGACACTGTACCGTCTATTACCACCACCACCACCTCAAATACACAAACAATATACAAAACTGTTCATGTGCATTCCAACCTACGTGAAAATATGATCGTATGTGCTGACAGTCATGTGTAACGCTAGTATATGCTTTCATCTGTTCTCTGGAATGAGTATTATCCCTCACAAAGCGCAGTAAAGCATCGGTCAGCTCCAATAGTACACATCTGCGGATCAGTCCTTAAATGGAGCACTGGACAGTGGGAGTTCTAGAAGGATGGAGAAACTGCAGCTCTCAGTCAATGAGTGGGCCAAGTCATCCTGAACTAGAGTATAAACACTCTGAACAAACCTGGCCTGCCAAACCCACAGTGCACACTACCCATGCTAATACAAACTTTTTATGTATTTCAAGAATTAATATGAAGAGAATAAAGTTTTGCAAGGCTTAAATGACCAAATGACACAAGAATGTTAATGTTCCCTGCTGGATAGCACTTCAAGAAGTTCTTGGAATAAAGACAGATTTCCACAGAAGGCTTGCGTAAAAAAACAGACGCATGAATAAATCTAATCTGGTTTAAACAAACCCAGTGTAAACACAGAATAATTGACATTTATTGTATACAAAAGACCACTAACACAATGTCAATTTTTTTTTTTGCAGTATTCATTATTGTTAATGGTGATTCTCATTTGAAATTTACTACAACACATGTATTTTTATTGAAATCAGCATAATTTAGACGGTACGACAAACTAGCACTATTTACAAATAATTTAGCATTTAAATAATACATAGTTGTTTTTTTTCATTACAGTAATGACAATAAGATTTTATTTTGCATTAAAACAATGATAATTACATGAAAAATGCTTAATTTCCTTAAATAACATTTCTAATTTTTTGTGTGATTACATATAGATTATACTAAACTAAATTAAACTAAACTGAACTAAACTAGTGCACATCCCATCTGCCAGTCAAACCATTTCTTGTCTGAAAGAAACTATCACACTTTTAAAAATATATATCCAATGTGCCTCTGTCTAAAATCAGATATTATCTGGATTTACTCTACCGACCCATCAACTGTAACAAAGCACTGTAAACGCAGGAAGACATTTACAAGCATGTCAACCTTTATAAGGAATAGCGAGGCGAGCAGAGGCACGGTTGTTTGGATGACGCAGACACAGGCCTCTCTAACAACTTGGCCAGAGCTTTGCAGACAGCACTCCTGTGGCTTAAAATAGTATTGAACTAATCATCGGGATGACAGTGATCTGAATTTTATTTCATCATCTAAAATGATGAATGCCATTTGATAATGGAAGCAACTGAGAGCCAATTCAACATTAAAAAAAAAAAACGTAACCGTTAAATTAAAGTTTGTGACTTACTTCTCTGCCTCCCGCTGCATCTCTTCTCGCTTTTGTCTCCGTAACTCTCTGCGACGCTCAGAATCAAACTCCTCGTCCATGATTCACACACAGCTCTTTGAGTACAAGCTGAAAAAGAGAAAGACAGTCAGACAGAGTGGGATTTATAAAGATTTGAACTGTCCTGGTCACTCTAATTCAAAATCAAGACGCTCCCTGTCAGCTGTTGGCTTATGAACAACTGCCAGGAAAGGCAAATTATATCTTCTCTACTCATGGAAATATTATTGTAGGTTTCAATATCATCCATTCTTAACTCTCACCTCTTGCCATACAATATCTGTATAATTTATATAGGCTATCATTCTAAGAATTTATATAATTTACAAGCTAGCAGGGGCTTCATATGTACTATAATTTATTTTAAAATATATATTTGTTCATATACAATTTTCCATAATCATGCTTTTGTGTTTTCTGAATGTATGCCCAACACCAAACAGAGCTAAGGAAGTGGCAAATTTCAGTTAACCAGTGCATGTTTGCTTATATTCTCTGAAATAATGAATAGCCTATCAATACAGTAAACAAAGACAAAAAAAAAAAAAATCTAATTGTGCTAGTATTTCATAAAAGAGAGTTTAACAACAACCCACCTAGATCCAAGTGCCTTTAAAGGGGGAGAATGTCTAAATGCTGGAATTAACATATGATAACTTTATATAACTTTGATAATTTAGTGTTTCCCCGAACACACCCATCGCATAACAGAAGGCGCGCCGCAGCGTTCCCGGAACGCGATTACGATCGGGAAAACGACTCTGATTCACGAAAAATTTCTCTTTTGAACCGGTTCTTTTTCAATGACTTGAAAATTCACGAAAGAGCCTGAAACGCCTGCGTGATTGATTAGCGGTTTAAATCGTTATGATCAGTGTTGGGGGTAACGCATTACAAGTAACGAGAGTTACGTAATCTGATTACTTTTTTTCACGTAACTAGTAAAGTAACGCATTACTTTTTAATTTACAAGAGAATATCTGAGTTACTTTTTCAAATAAGTAACGCAAGTTACTTTTTTTCCCAATTTATTGACTGACAGCTATCCTGTCCCCATGTTGAGAGAAATCAGAAGATGCTACGGTAGTTCTAAAATATATTTGCCAAAAATAAAAAAATATAACTTTTTTATTTTAAAAGCAAGCCCTGTCCAGATTTAACAAGTAACGCAAAAGCAAAAACAAAAACATTCACAAGTTTATTTTCTTTGTCGTTTGGTCAAATGCTTTTCTTTAGTTCACCCAAAAATGAAAATGTTGTCATACTCTCATGTCCGTTCCAAACCTGTTTGAATTTCTTTCTTCTGTTGAACACAAAAGAAGATATTTTGAAGAATGTGGGTAACCAAACAGTTGCTGGTATCTGTTATAATATTTTTTTCCATACTACGGCAGTCAACAGCTACCAGTAACTGTTTGGTTACCAGCATTCTTCAAATTAATTCTAAAAAAAAAAACATTCTTTTATGTTCAACAGAACTTTATACAGATTTGGAACAACTTAAGGGTGAGTAAATGATGACAGAATTGTTATTTTTGGTTGAACTTTCCCTTTAAAAATGTCTTTGGACCGTTTGAAGTAGATATAAGATGCACTGTAATTGGAGAGTAAGATATACACTTCATGTATGTCCATTTATTTTTTAATTCAAAAATTATTTAATAATTTATTTTGTTATTATTTTATCCAACCACATTTTATAACATTGATGAAAATGTATACCTTATTTCTTCATTTTATTTTTAAGCATCACTCCTAGTCATCCACAGCACTGAAGCCTTTGAATTTTAAAACATAGGGTTCAGGTTGGTCAGAGAGCACTTTTTAACATCTGTGACAGAGAACTTGGTTGGATAATTCTGGTAAGGATTTTATAGTCTGTCTCTCTGCAAGATACTGGCCTCCATTTTATATTATAATACCTATGCATCGATATGGGAACAATTATGATGGTGGCGTCACGAAGCCTGTTCTGTGTTCTTCTCTCCATATCACATGTGTGGAGCGCTGGGCCAGACAGAACGCACCCAGCAGGCTAGAGGTGAGTGGACTCGTTGGACGGCTGCTTCTACTGGAGCTTCAGGCATGTTTGGCTTGGCTCTCCTCCAGAAGCACAGGAACAAGGCTCTTGCACCATGTCTAAAGAGTCTCCATATGTGCTTAAACTGAAAAAGTCCTGTAATGGTGACCTCATGTGAGGGCCTTCTGGGTGATAGATGCACAAGGCTTTCCTGAACCCTCTTAACCCATGCCTACAACCTGTCACATCTGTCAACAGAAGGCTGCTGTGCCTTGAACACTGGGTTAATGTATTGCATCTGCGCATAAGACAATATGTATGCAATTTCCTACATTTGCATTGGGTTTGATGTGAGAAAGTGTTGGTGACCACAGTGGAAAACTAGTGAATTGATCAGATTTTAGTGGAACACTTTTCACTGCATTCATCAAATATAATTAAGGCAGTTTGTAACACTTTTGCCACTTTTACAAATGAAATTTGTGCAATTGCCTGCACTTGTTTGTGGACAAGTTCTGTTTTATTAACTGTGGTAGAACAGGCATTTATTAGTTAAATATAAATGGTCAAAATTGTATGCATGAGTTAAGTCCATAATCTTATATATATACAGTATACAGTGGGTACGGAAAGTATTCAGACCCCCTTAAATTTTTCACTCTTTGTTATATTTCAGTTTTTCTTTTTTAATAAATCTGCAAAAATGTCAACAATTCTGTGTTTTTCTGTCAATATGGGGTGCTGTGTGTACATTAATGAGGAAAAAAAATTAACTTAAATGATTTTAGCAAATGGCTGCAATATAACAAAGAGTGAAAAATTTAAGGGGGTCTGAATACTTTCCGTACCCACTGTATATATATATATATAAACTTTGATTATATGTTGTCCGAAGACCATTTTAATAGTCATTTTTCTTACTGAATACAAGAATTTTAAATACAGTTTGAATGACAAGAATAAGAATTTGAGTGAAAATGATATATAAATGATAGATATATATATAATACATTTCTGTAATATATTTGCGTATGTTTGGACAAAACATGAGGACTTGATAAAGAAAATCAACAACTTCAGGAACAAATGGAGACATTGAAGAATTCAGGAAGTTTCCCAATGCAAAATAGCTGTTAAAAAAGAGGTTAATAAAACCAGGATAAGTGATCTGAAGAATTCAAAGACATTTTCTTTTTCTGTTCCCATTTCTCTTGCTCATTACAGAAAGAAATTACAAAACGCTTTTGGGTACAGTGGGCATGTTATACATTTCCCAGACTCCTGGAGATGAAGAACATATTCTAATTTATACATTTGTGACTGATTCCAGGTCTTGGGCAATTTGCCCTCTTCGTGGTTTTAATTTTTTTACGCAGAGTTTGAATGCACTAGACTCCACTATGACTAAACGCTTTTGCACTAAAGTACACGCAGATAAAAAAAAAAAGCTTTGAAATGAAATTAATCTCACCAGAACTTTTTACAGTACAGACTGACAGATAATGTCCAGCTCCGTTAAAAAGATTTATATAGCGTATCTTAAGCCTGTAATGGAATTCCTGTGTGTCAGGAAGTCAGTATTTTGTAGTCCAGGTAAGACTGGGTGAAGCCATTTACAATGACATAACGAGCTGTCTAGTGGGTTTGCTATAACGCTTTATTATGTGCGGACAGGACAAATGTGTGGAGCCAGAATACACATCAGGGCAGGATCTTCGTCCAAGCCAAAACCAATGAGAGCTGTGTAAGATGCTGAAATGATTTTCTCACTGATAGAGTACATGCTTTCTATTTGATTTATTCTCTTATTCAGACCAGTAGATACAGTGCATGAGAAAGGATTATTAGATTAGGTAACTATGTTATAGTTTCATCTCTCTTGCATCAATCTGTAGTCTCTTTCTTGTGATATACGAATGAAATAATTTCACATTTAACATTTTATGGTCATTCTTTTATTTATTTGTTGTGTTCTGGTCATTTTGACCCGGAGATGAAAATGCTGTCATCACATTTGACGAAAACTTACTCACTTTGCTTACACAGTCACAGGATATAACAATTTAACAAAAAAATTATAATTTTTTTACTTTTTAGGGATATTTTCCCCCACCTTGTTACACTTATTGCCGGTCAAAAATGACCAGCCTACAAAAATTGCTTATAAATTTCTTGTTATGCTGGATTATTACCAAATATTGGATTCAATCTTTTTATCAAATTGTTTTCTTTCGATTAGCACAGGTTTTGTATTTCTTTATGGAATGGAATGGTAATAGGCCTCATTGATCTGAGCTTTCGCACCTCAGTTTTTGAGTGAACATCGACAGAATTGTCATAAATAATGCATTTTTCATAAACTCTGATTAGTGAGATTGATTAAAAGATTGATTCCAAGATTTGGTTTTAATATAGCATGATGAGCAATTTACAAGCAGTTTTTAAAAGGCTGGTCATTTTGACCAGGAACACCAAATTTGGTGGATTTTAAGTAGCCAGGTACAGTAGGATAATTAAGGTGTTGTTAAAATTTTTTGATGCCACAGATCCACAAATACATAAATGTAGCTATATATTTTCATGTATAAAGATATATTGACACTGTGAAAAATAAAATAAAATAAAATAATGTATTATTCAATGGATTTTTTTCCTATTAGGCTGACATTATATTTATTTATCTTTATATATTTTATTGTTTTATTTTACTATGGGTGACATGGGTTCAAATCTGGAGTCATTTCCCACTTCCCCCACTCACTCTTCCTCTCAATGCACAGGCTGAAAAAAACTCACTGAAGTTAAACAATAAACCAGAACAAAAGATCTTTTGCTCCTCTACAGCTTATTTGGACAACTTCTGGATTTATGAGGACAAATGAAAGATTTAACTTATGGCACGTCTGTCATTCCATTCATCAAAACCATCAAAGACGGAGGCAGCGAGACGTTATGTTTTTCCTAAACCCGTCTTTTTGATGTGTAATTAGCGCTAGTGCTGGCAATTACACCAAAACCTCAAATCACATTAAGAACAACATGCCCTTAGCAGTAGAAGCAGCTGTACATTGGCAGTGAATCAAGCCCTCTCGAGTCCCTTCACTCCCTTGCTTCCACCGCACCAATCTCCAGATGCACAGACCGGGATCCCCAACCAGAGATGCACTGAATCAGGAGCTAGGATCTTAAATTTCAGACCCGATAAATATGTGAAGGCTTTTGTGCCATGATGTGTAACAGGACAGAGTTGCTGCTCACTGGTGAGGCCTTGCATAACCAAACATGGTTAAAGATGCTGCACCCTGTGAAACTAGCATGGGCTTTAGTTTAGAGAGCAAGACTTGGATATCTAAATGAGTACTGTACACCACTGTGATTTTTATGAGTTTCAATAGTTGCATTAATGCATGATTGCTAATATCATAAAAGAGTAAGTTTTGAAATGCATGATGCATCATGCCATCCTGATTTTAAATGAACATTAAGGTACAAAAACACTTGGATAACAATGCGTCGGTGATTAGTCATGACTCTTGATGTCTTAAATAGGTCACATGCAGTAGTTTTGCCCTCTGTCACCCTTCAGCCTCTGTGTGATGCCTCTCATTTCTATACACCAGCTGTGAAGCATTGAGAATTTTGGGAAATGGGTTTATTTAGTGCGGCCCTGCAGGCACTGGAGCACAAACTGTGGTCTCGATCATCTAAATGAGTCATTCTCTCTTTCTCTGGCTGACCTGCCCATTTCCTCCTGAATTAAGGGTAGCTGCACCTGTGCCCCTTACAGAACAGAAAACCGTCTGTGTGAGAATAACCCCATCATATGTCTTTGTCTAGTTCTATGCCAAGGGCCACAACCTTTTAGCCACTAGAAATAGTCATACATTTAATAGATTTAATATTATATATTTCTGTAATTACAGGATCTGGACATAATGTAAATATATTATTTATAATAGTACATTGTATATATTATATTATTATATATTTTATGTACTGGTCCATTTAAAAGCTTGGGGTTTGTATGTTTTTTTTTTTTTTTATTGTTTTTGAAAGACGTCTCTTATGCTCATCAAGGCTGGATCAGAAATTATGTGAAAACAGTAAAAATTGTCAAATATTATTACTACTTAAAATAGCTGTTTTTTATTTTAATATATTTTAATTGTAACGTATTTCTGTGATGGCAAAGCGGAATTTTCAGCAGCCATTACTCAAGTCTGAAGTGTCACATGACCCTTCAGAAATCATTGTAATGTTTGTGTGTGTGTGTGTGCGCGCGCCTGTGTTCTTTTAAACTTTCTATATATCAAAGAGTTTCCACAAAAGTATTAAGTATATAATTGTCATTTTATTGATATTTAACTCTCTGAACATAACTGCATTTAATTACTTATTATAGTTTGTAACCTGTTGTCATAGTTTTATTGATGTAATTATAATGTATCATTTTATGTCATTTTTACAGTGCAAGCAGAAGCAACAACTCCCTATTAATGCCAATGGTTCTGAAACCAAATACACTTTGCCGTGCACATACTTTCGGCTATATAATGAATAGGTGAAGTAAACTTTGAATCATTGCATTACTATACATTCTTTCAAAATACTATGAGAAACTCTCATCAGCATTCAGAGAGGAAACATTTGCAGACTTCTGTCCATTTAATATGTTCCAGCAGACCCCCTCAAGCAGCGTCAAGCTGCTTTGGATTAGAATCGGATCTGCACTTCCTACATATGACTACAAACATTCGTTTACAATATGCCATATTCAAGGAAATATTAAAGAAGTTTCAACATTTAAATGCACCATTAGACAGGCGGCCAACTGGGACCAAGAATGGTGAGCAATAATATTCATTGCATCTCTTTATTTAGCAAAACAACCCAAAAAGGTAAGAATGATCCCACTTTTAGCTGTGTCAAACATTTTCCAAGTAAAAAATATTTCCTCAAGAGTTTACAAATTGAGCCCGAAAGTGCAAAGGAGGTGGACTACAGGACACCAAGATGCTCAAAAAAGAAACTTAACTGCAGTTAAACAAATTCCAAATGTCCTGGGCAACAAGACATTGATCATGGCCAGACAGATCCACATGTTTCAGGAAGGAGATGGTCTCGTGTCTAGTGGCTTATACCATGTAAGGAAAAGGCCTGACTTGGCACGTTCGCGCTCCGAAGCTTTTCCACAGCTAGATGCCTGGATAACGTATGATAAACAGTATGCTGCAATGGAACACGTTCAAACACGTTGATGGACCTCCCCAAAGAAAGTTCAGTTTCGTCTTACTGTGACCTCATGCCTTGGGAATGCTACATGTGTCAATTGTCCATCATCTTTGGTTAAGTGGTACTCCAATATATATAATTCCATCACAAAAAATGTTTGCTGCATAATTCATGGAAACTCTGTCTTCAAATTACCTGCTTTTCAAGATCTGGCAGCAATGAAGTGTGTATTAAATGAGCTGTCTAAGGGATTGTGTCTTGTTATATATTTAACTAAACGAATGGTGCTAAAGGTCCAAATCCAGCTTCTATCAAGCACAACTGAAATAACTATAGATTACTTTGAGTGTATAGTCTGGTTCATATCCAGTTCACTCAGAACCGATGTCAGGATTAAGCCAATAGGAGGTTTTGACAGAAAATGTAATGGGTGATTGTGATTTTTAAATGTCTTTATATTAGTTTTGAATATACTCAAACTGGAATTTCTGCCAACCAAAGCACCAGTTTGAATATCAATGTGTCTTTTCACGTAGTTGGATGATTCCTTTGAGTAAAATAAATCTACCTGATCCTTGACGGGCCCCTGCTGACCCAGCACCCCTCCCTTTCTGATTTCCCACCTGAGTCTGGGCTCTAAGGGCCAGCAGCATTCCCAAGCTCGATCCCATCCCACTCCGGAAGTACAGGGCAGTACTCCTAACATCCTGCCCGCAGCCTGTGCCAAGGCCCTGTTATCGCTGTCCACTGAATTGCCTCCAGATTCTGTTCAGCTGCACAAAGCACACACACCACACGCTTCTGCTGTGCATTCCACACACTGCTTCATCTGTCACCAGATCTGCACTCTGGGATAAAATACTGAGACATTCTCAAAAAAAGAAAAAAAAAAGAAAGAAAAATTGGGCAGCTTGGGGCGGGTGAAAGATTGTGATGTTATGTGATGGTTAATGCTTTTACCATTAAATACTTTTTTTAAATCAAAAGGTATAGTAATCTGTATAATGTATAATAATAATAATAAAACATGTTTATAAGTAAATATTTTGGCCTAAAATCTGTAATAATAATTTTTGTAAATAGTAAATAAATCTTTTAGGAGAAAATACTTTTTGGCTAAAATTATTATAAATATAGTTTTTGTATATATATATATATATATATATATATACAGTGGTGTGAGAAAGTGTTGGCCCCCTTCCTGATTTCTTCTTTTTTTTGCATGTTTGTCACTCTTTAATGTA
>NW_015557160.1:397505-398196 GCF_001515605.1 Sinocyclocheilus anshuiensis
GTAAACATGTGTGTGTGTGTGTGTGTGTGTGTGTGTGTGTGTGTATTTAGAAATATTTATTGTGAAGAAATGTATTTTGGCCATTATTGTTATATTCTTTTTTTTTATTTTTATATTTTTTATATATTCATTATTTTTAATTATTAATGAATAAATACTTTTTGGCTAAAATAATAATAATAATAATAATAATAATTATTATTATTATTATTATTATTATTGTTGTTGTTGTTGAAGAAATTTATTTTTGGCCATTATTATTATTAATACTTTTTTAATAATTAATATTTTCTTTTGATGAAATAGTAAAAAAAGTAGTATTTCAACCTTTATCACTAATAACTTTTATTACTGTTGTTATTATTATTAGTATTAGTAGTAGTAGTAGTAAAATTATTAAAACATTTGTTTAAGTATAGTGTACAACGGGGCTAAAGGCGCCTTTGATATTATTTTCATCTAAACCACTAGATGGCACAAAAACGTGGCGTAGCACTTTCCAAAACATTGGCTTTTCAAGATGCACGTGTATAAATGTCTGATCCTTGACGCGATCGCGTGCAGCAGCTCAAAGTTGATTCTGTGCTTACTTGATCTAATATTTTATGTTTTTTTAAATGTTGTAGATTTAAGTAGCAAATGAGAATCGCTAAAATTAATGCATATATTTTGAGACAAAGGTCTTCTTTAT
>NW_015557160.1:398531-402424 GCF_001515605.1 Sinocyclocheilus anshuiensis
GAATCTTTACTTATTAAAACGATTTTGTTTCTGTATTTTAAAATATATTTTTTATATTAACATATTTTAATGACAGTATATTTATGGAACAAAAATTCATTCATTTATTTTTCAAAATAAGCAGAAAATAGTACAAACTTTGCTGAAGTGATTGTTTTTTACAAGTATTAACTTAGACATTATTTAAAAAAAAACATTATTTTAGCTGAAGTATTTGTATCAATACCGTGTGCCTTTTACCCCATGCTGGTGAGCCTTTTACCCCGTGTGTGGAGTAAAAGGCCCCTCTTGCCACCTCATACATTTATAAGATTTTTAAACAAAATAAACAACTTGAATGATTTATTTTCACACAAAATCTGTTGCTCCATTAATGTTCAATACAACATATATATTTTTCTGCAATTATACATTTTATGCGCAGTGAATAGCACATTTTTTCTTAAGGTGGCCCTTTAGCCCCGTTGTATCCTAAATATTATTTTATTTTGTATGTTACCTTTGACATTTTTGCCTGTCTTTCCTCATTTTTTGCTTTTTAAAAGAATAAAGGGTAGCTCAATAGTAGGTTCAGTTGTGACAACTTACCCCACACAGCGTAACAACATGCCTCGCTATTGGCCAAAGTATGAATAGTTTCTATTCTCCTGGGAATTTACAGTGGAACTGTTCAAAGGCAAGACTTTAATGTTTGTGCCTATACCGCAACCTACTAATGGAAATATTCACTGTATGGAGTGAAAAAATGTGACATCTAGCCCCGATCTTCCTCTCTAGCGAGCACAAACTATTTTACAGTAAAGATGCAGGTGTCCTGCTGGCCGTTACAGAACAGCCGCACAGAAACTCATTAGAAAGATCCAAAGGCTGGATGAGCTCATTCTAAAAACAACTATTAGTTAGTGAATTTGTTGGAAACCCTCCAATTAACTTGGACGGTATTTAAAAGCATAGGAGGTCTACAGATGTTCTTGACAAGGGAACAAGTGGCAGGTGAAAACATTTTTCATTCATTTGTCCACCAGTGTTGCACTGCCAACAAATTAAATTTCCAGTAAATTATGTTGCCATCATGTTTTTATTCGTTGAATTTGTGCAAAAGAATAATTATAAATAAAAACATTTCTATTTCAATTTAAAAAGATTTTCAAAGGTTAAAATGAAGCACTATGCCTGTAACCCTTACCTGTAACGGACTGGAGCAGGTTTCAGCGCGCTGTCCAATTTAGTTCAGAAGTGTGATCGTGCTGCTGAAAGAGCACTGCAAGAATTATGAGTCGCGCGCCTCCACATTTTATCAAATGTGCAGCGGTTCAGACTCCGCCTCTGAGCTCCATCACTGCAAAGCATTGGCAGTAGTCTTACTATGCTTTCCTCCATCCATAAGTAAAAAACCAATGTCATATATTACACTCCTATCTGATATATATCGCCCCCAACACACACAAATACTTGCATTTGTGATTTACGGGGACTCTCCATAGGCGTAATGGTTTTTATACTGCACAAACTGTATTTTCTATCGCCCTACACCAACCCTACACATAAACCTACCCCTTACAGAAAACTACTGGCAATTTTTCAATTTCATAAAACACCGTTTTGTATGTTTTTTAAGCCTTTTGTTTTACGGGGACATAGGAAGTGTCCTCATAACCCATGTTTACGTTGTTAAAAACTACTTTTGTGCTTTTTGTAAACTAAGCTTCAACAAATTGTGTGCTTTTTAGTTCATTATTTTTGTTAAATGTGAGTTTAATTTTATTATACTTTTTTCACATTTAACTAGTTAAACTGTCATGTGACTGCATCTTTTCTACAATTATAATTATCCTCAATAAAATCACAAAGTATAACTTGCATTGGGAATCTCCTTCAAAAAGTCTAATAAACTTTTTTTTTTATTGCAATGAAGGTTAAATAGCAAATATAACTCTAGTAACTTTGATATTTTGGTTTGAAATATGATATTTTGTAGCTATGCTTTGTGCAAATGTTCTTGCATGTGGTGTAAAGTTATTGTGTAGATCATACTAAAGTTTGTCCTGGATGAGCAATAGAGAACATCAATCAAAACACCAGGAAAATCTAGCATTGGCAACCCATGCCAACATCCTAACCACAACCATTTTAAGAGAAACCGGTGTCAGACTGGCTGTGAAGACGAGGTTACAATGTGTTCCGGCTTCTCTGGTCTTCAGCCAAACTGAACAGTTCTCAAATTGGATCCTTGGCAGAGTTTCTACAGTCAGATTCCCGTGATGTTTTTCTACTGTTTCGAGACCATGTTTTAAGGTTAGGACTGTCAAATCCATGTTTCAGAGCACAATCCATGACAAATGTTTTCCTATGAGGAGTTAATATCACGTGTAATCAGAAACGGCCTGTCTGGTCACGTCTTCATAGCATCAGAAAAAATAAACTCAATGAAAATCATATATATTTTTTTTAATAAGCTTTGAAGGAGATGTATAGTGGCACATTTTCCCATGAGCATATAGCATGTTGACATGTATATTCTTCTAAGAGGACATTAAAGACCATGAGGACATGTTTTAGTGCCTCTTCATGAACATTCCAGCTCAAACGTGAGCTATTAGTGAATATGCAGAGTCTGCCAAGTGCTACATCCTACTGAATAACCAAAATCAGTTTCCTTATGTCATCAGTGCTTTCTATACAAACAAACTTACCATCCACTGCTATTATATTAAGATCAATATCTGTTCCACTGGAGAAATGTCTTCTCAGAGAACACTGTTGCACCTCCTCCTGGCTAATGGGTGTTTTATACTTTTTCACACACATTATTTAATACACATAAATATTTTATATCTGTAATCTTTATTTTTATGTATTATTCTTTCAGGAAAATGCTTCAGGGTTGTGCTAAACCCAGCAGACCAGTGCTTCTGGGTGGTGAGAAAGACAGTGAAACATTAGCTGAGTCATAGTCGAATAATAAACAGGGGTAGAACATATAGACACGTAACAGTGAAAGCCACTATGGCCATTATTACAAAAAACAAGACACATGTAACATTTCTCTACTGATACAGTACAGTGTTGAGCAACATTAAATACACTAAAACTAATAAAGGTATTACAGTGCACAGACAATCTAACCACAACTGTCTAAGTTTTACCAGTAAGATCATTTTTTCTTTGCATTTGAGTTGGTAAACGTTGATGGAGAAAAGAATGAGATACAAAAGAGCTAGTGTTGGTTGCGTTTGGCAGTGCATGATAAACTCGATATAAAACTCAAGTCTTTTCAAAATTATCTGTTAATAAATACGTTTAGATAAAAACAAAATGTCCCTTTCAAATAATTGTTTTTAAAATACTGTCTAATTTATGCTAACAGTGCTATTTAACACAAAATAGTTTAAAGGTGACATATCATGAAAATCTGACTTTTCCAGGTTTTAAGTGCTATAATCAGGTCCCCGGTGCATCTACCAACCAAGGAAACGTGAAAAAGATTAACCCAGTAACTTTGTTTTGGTAAGCCTTTTTCTACAAGCGTCTGAGAAAACGAGCGCGTCTGATTTCGCTCCCTTGGTGACGTGGCAAAGGGATCTCATTATAATATTACCGCCCCTTAATCTGTAAACTTCCACTCAAGGCACTGTCATTGTGATTTCGCAAGTGATAACGGTATACCAGCTCTAATGCCATGGCGAAAATTTGAGCAAAACATGCTAACTGTTCTGTCTTTGGCTGCACAGACGAGCACATAACACTATTTACAGTCCCAGCCTCAGAGGAGACAACAGAGCAGTGCATCCATTGATTTATTTACTGTATATTGCTGATGCCACACAGATCTAATATACACATGCGATTTATTTCCCTGCTGTTTATCTTCACAGACATAACCGACTGTTTTT
>NW_015557160.1:402853-432631 GCF_001515605.1 Sinocyclocheilus anshuiensis
AAATAAACAAGCGATTTATTTCCCAGCTGTTTACCTTCACAGACTTTTTTTTAAAAGTAAACTTGTGTGTGAATGAGAACTTAGTCTAGCACTCACATGCTGTGACAGCAGCTTTCTGTGCGTGTGCTTCGGATGTGTGCGCTCAGAAAACCGTATATATGAAGTTTAAACTCGTATGGTTTAAAACGCATGATTTCAGCACGATAAACATGATAATCAGAACCAAAACAGATGTTTTTAGCAGGTCCGAGACACCAGAGACTTATATTACATATTGTAAAAAGGGGCATAATATGTCACCTTTAAATAATTTATAGTTACCTTTCGGACATCCAATGAAGTCTCTAATTTAAAATTTAAATATTAAGCTTAATAAACCTGATTTGTGGAGTATGTGGAAGTCCGCAGTGGAGTGAATAACAACATGCTTGTTTTTCCTATTATTTGTTTATTTATTTTTGGAATGATTCCATTCCAGTTGGATTTATCTATATACACTACTGTTCAGAAGTTTAAGGTCAGTAAGATTTGTATTTTTACTTTATTGAAAGAAAAACATTTTTTTTTCAGCAAGCCTGCATTAAATTGATCAAAAGTGACAGTAAAGACTTTTACATTGTAACTTCTACTTCAAATAAATGCGGTTCTTTTATTCATCAAAGAAAAAACGTATCATGGTTTTCACAAAAATGTTAAGCAGTACAACGGTTTTCAACATTGATAATAATAATAAACGTTTCTTAAGCAACAAATCAGATTATTAGAATATTTCTGAAGGATCATGTGACACTGAAATTACATTTTAAAATATATTAAAATAAGTGATTTTAACAACATTTCACAATATTACTGTTTTTACTGTATTTTGTATCAAATAAATGCAGCTTTAGTGAGCTTAATTGACTTTTTTACTGACCTCAAACTCTTGATTGGTAGTGTACAGTATATAGTTTTTAAGTAGCCTACAGAAATGGTTTATAAGCATGTACTGACCTTTAGTAAGAAATTCTATTAGAAAACAACTGATGGATGCTATTTTTTTTAACCCAAAGGAAGGCACCACTGGTTTTCTGTGACCTAAAATGCATTGACAAATAAACAAGCTAACAAAAAAATAACAACACATTATTAAATGATCATTTTAAATAATGTTATATCAATATCTATTTCATTATTTGGTCTACAGACCTCTTGCTATGACAAAATATATATGTGCCAAGTCTGCATTTTGGATCAGTAACCAGTGCTTGAATTAAAAATATTGACTTATATAACTATTCATGATTTCTAAAATACCACTATAAACAGAAAACGGTCTACCTCAGACACACCCTACAGTATGTGCCGGAACTATCTTTGCCAGGTGCTTCATGGCATACTGAATGACTAATAATCTTTCAGTTTCAACAGTTCCTATCTAAATGATTCTAACATTCTTATTTATTTTGTGCATTAACCTTCCCTTGATCCTCCACCTTTTTGATGGCTGCCTGAATTTTGGCCTGGTTGCCCAGAAGCTGACGGGGCTTGACCGGTCGAAGATCTTCATCCAGCTCCAGCAAGACTGGTACTCCTGTGGGCAGCGTTACATTCACAATTTCTGTTTCTGATATATCTGTTGAGAAAGACAGCAAAAGTGTGTAATTAGAATATTGAAATTGTTAAGGTTTATGTTTTAATATCAACTTCATTAGTACTACTGTCCACTTTCTATGCTTTATTATTGATAATATTTAAAAAGGAGCTCTTTATTATATTAAAGAAAACGGACTGAAGAGCAAATCAGTCTTTTATAGCCTGTATCTGGTATTATTGTTTGTTTGTTTTATAAAACAAAAAAAAGGAAGTTATGTTTAGAACATATTGTAGATGGTACATTACCATTTAAAAGTTTGGGATCTGTAACTTTTTTAAAAATGTTTTTGAAATAAGTCTCGCCAAGGCAGAATTTAATTTATTAAAAATACAGTAAAAACAGTAATATTGAGAAATTTTATTACAATTTGAAATAACGGTTTACTATTTTAATATATTTTAAAATGGAACCTATTTCTGTGACGCAAAGCTGCATTTTCAGCATCATTACTCCAGTCTTGAGTGTCACATGATCCTTCAGAAATCATTCTAATATGCTGATTTGTTGCTCAAGAAACATTTCTTATATTTTTATCAATGTTGAAAACAATTGTGCTGCTTAATATTTTTTGGAAACAATTTTTCTTAGGATTCTTTGAGGAATATTGAGCATTAATCTTAAAATACTACTTTTGCAACATTATACATGTCACTTTTGACCATCTTCCAAGTGCTTGAAGGTCGAGAGTTATAGTCGATAGTACCCATGTAATTTTAACTCAGCGGCCTTTAGAAGATTTATATAACTTAGTTTTAATGGGTTTGAGAAGATATTTTTAAAAAGATATTTTAAAGAATGTTTCAGCTGTTTTTATTCATAAAATGAAACTCAGTGGGGTTCAAAACAACACTTCTCAACAAGCATTGACTTTCATTGTATGGACCAAAAATAAACAACAACAACAACAACACAAATAATTAAACCAATAATTAAATAAAAATAATAATCTTTTTTTGCATTCCACAGAAGAAAAAAGTCAGCAAACGACATGAAGGTGAGTAAATGAAGACAGAATTTTCACAGAAAATTGAAAACAATAAATATATTTCACCTTCCAAATGTTTAAGCAATGCCCTGCAGCTGTTGCCATGTGCAGAGATGAGGACCGTTTGGCCACTCTCGATCACCGGTACAATGACATCATTCCAGTAAGGAAGAAGTCTGTCCAACACTTCCTTTAGACTTTCTGTTTTGGGCAGTTCCTCTTTCGGAACGTCGCACGTACTGTATCGGCGGTCAGTGTAAATTTCCGCATAATAGGGATGTGTCTCATCAATGGGGGGTGGTGTGATGTCATAGCTACGCCTCCAGTTTAACCTGTTCCTCACCATGGTTCAACGCCATCTCAGCGCGATTGAGGACGATCAGGGCACCGTAATGCCGCTCGTTTAACCTCCAGGATTTGGTGACTGGGACCCACTCTTGTCCCATGGCCTCCAGCACCAACCAGGCCATCTGGATGGAATGACTCAGTATAGAGGTAAAAACCTGGTCGAATTGGTAGCCCTGCTCTTTCAGAAGCCTGCCGCACTCTTGGGCTTCCACCACCCCGTTCTCACTCAGTTTCTGATCAACCCAGCTGCAGAAGCGGTTCTCTTTGTTCCAGGCCCCATCCCCATGTCGGAGAAGGAAGAGTTTGCATTTGGACATCCTGAAGAAGCAGTACGAAAGCCTGAAAGAGATGCATATGCAGATATATATACTATATAGCAAATATTTCAACTGCTTATATAACAGCTTTAATTGCTTATATAATTGCAAAATGTAAACTACATTATCACCTCTAAGGATATTATAAACATTAACCTCATGATTTTCTGTAAAGCTGCTTTGCACACACATGTATGTATGTATGTATGTGTGTATATATATATATATATATAGTCATTTATCAGATGCATTTATCCAAAGCGTAATTATTATTATATTATTATATATTTCATGTCCCCCCCACTTTTCAAAGTCATGCTTGTGTCCCCCCACTTTCAAATTCGTTTGTTATGATTTTTTTAACCGCACGCCGTCATCGCCACGGAAGGAGCAGGACCGAGCAGGGCACAGACGCACGCGTCTCCACGTCCAGGAACGTCGCGTGCACACTCTAAAAATACTCTCTGAAAGTTCTAATGAGCGGGTATCGCGGTTGCGGCAGTCAGCGATGAAACGCCAGAAGCAGCAACAGATGACTTTAATGTCATCATGGTTGAAAAGAAAGAAAGAAAGAAAGGAGATGCGAGTTGGTTGATTCAGTAAATTAGCTCAGGTCAGGATAATCATATTTTCTGTCTACACCGGTTAATGTTAGCCTACGTTGACTGAGATAACGTTAACATACACTGTTGCTAGGTAACAGGCTGTTGTTAGCTAAATATTTAATGTAGAACAGTGGTTCCCAAACTTGGGTACGTGAGGCGACAGAAGGGGTACGCGAACAACATGCTGAGTTTTGCAGTGTTTCGTGAACGAATCGTTTGCGAAAGTCACTGATTCAATGACTCATTTATAAATACATACACTTGGTTAATTACTGAATGAACAAATGACTCGATGACTCACGCATTAAGACAGTGACTTACCGCCACCTACTGGCTGTTTTAGTATTTAAAATAATCACTTTTCACTTTTTTTTTTATCATCATTGCATATTAATCTATTGAACATTTTTTTTTTTTTTAAAAATCAATATTCTATTTATAAAGATAAGAAATGCTTTGGAAAGTCAATTTAGGGGGCAAATATTGTCCTTTAATGGAAAAGTTGCAGTCTAAGTGGAAGAGAGGGGGTACGCAGATATGCCTCAGGAGGTAACTGTTACTCCACTCTAAAAAGTCTGGGATCCACTGATGTAGAACATTCTGTCCTGTGCAACAAGTGACTTATTTTATATTTTCAGGTACGGTGGTTAGTTTGAAATAAAAGTTTGTTTAACAGTGGAAATTGAGTCTCACATTATTTAAACATTATTCAAAACATTAATGGTGAACATTTTCGACTTTATAAAATTATTCTCTCAAGTCTTGGCGATCGGCTTCTATTAAACAATAAAGAAAGTAAGACATCTTTTTCTTATACATAGTTTAGTAGCCTACTATTCTTTTTGCCAGAATTGATCATTAATCAACTTAATTATTTCCTGGATGTTGTATCACCATAGTCCCTAAATGTATGTACATGCAGGAAATGGGATTCAAATCGAAAACATTTTCCCCCACTTCTCAAACCAAAGTTACACTCTTGATGGTACACATTATATTATCATTACTAAGTTGTTTAATATTCAGTCCACATGCATGAAGTGTAAAACGAGAATGTCATAACCTTACGAAAAAAGAAAACACGCAAAAATCGCGGTTGCTGCGGTTCTTGCATTACTCTGCGGTTTGCTCATCAATAGCGCGGTATTGCGGTTATCGCAACAGCCCTACCGTGTATGCACAAAATATCCTTATCTATATCGAATAACCATAAATCTAAGTGAAGATTACATTAGATATGCCCATTGAAAATGACTATGAATCGCTACGTGCTCACCTTCAGATTAAAAACCGCCCAGCTCAGAGCAGCAGCAGCTCTGCAACTGGAACTATCACAGGTACAGCAGCATCTTCTTCTTCTTTTAGGATTTAATGGCGGTTGGCAAACCAACTTAAAAGGTGCATTCCCGCCACCTACTGGAAAGGAGTGTGAAGCGCACAATGAATAGGAACTTTAGAAACAAGAGCTACCTTAAAAAAAAAAATAATAAAAGATACAGCAGCATCAACAAACGCGCAACAGTTTGCTTGAGTGACACTTCTTTCAGCCAATCAGCTACGCGATTCTCCACAAGTAGGCGTATTTAAGCGTACAGTGGCGCGTTATTTTGAGGTTGTTAACGTCAGTTCCATTTCTTTTTTACGTGAATGAATTGAGCCGTAGTTCTATTTAATAAAGTAGTAATTTTATACTGGATTACAACCGAATTAATCTTATTTATCAGGTAAGCCCAGTTACTTAATTTAAGTAGTTTTAATAGTTGTTTATCAGACTCTAATCATGTGGGAAAGTGGTATTTGCACCCAAAAAACTGAGAGAGCAATGCCAGCAAGAAAACTTGGAATTACTGGTGAAAACAGTGATAGCTTTATTGTTCCTCAATATTCACACACCTGATCACATATAATATTATTACAATATAAGCATTAATATATAACGACAAATGCAATTATATAGTAATCATATAGTAACATAAATAAATGTTATATATGTGTCATAAAGCACATAATGTTTCAATATTTTAACTGATAAATGTGGTTAATAGCACAGCTTTTTGAATTTCTCATACAATTGTTTTTCATTCATACAGCTGTTTATGCAATAAAACAAACAAACAAACAACAACAATTAAATAGCAGCTAAATATGTGTATGTTTAAATAGCTTTCACATTGGATTTTAATTTTTGAAATAACAAATTTTAAATAATTAATTGACCAGTTGGTCCTGCAAACAGCTTCTTCCTGCCCTCTATGCCAGACATAGCATCCACATTTTTACGCCAGTCGGTCACCTCTTCTTTCTGTGCGAATTACAAGTAAATGCATATTTTGATAAACGTATTACTTGTATTTAACACAATGTCATGTTTTCTTGAGTTAAAGAGAGTATATTAAACGAATAGTTCACCCAGAAATGAAATATTGCTGAAAATGAACTCAGCCTCAGGCTATTCAAGATTTTGTTTCTTCATGGGAACAGATTTGGAGAAATGTAGCATTGCATCACTTGCTCACCAATGGATCCTCTGCAGTGAATGGGTGCCGTCAGAATGAGAGTCCAAACAGCTGATAAAAACATCACAATAATCCACAAAAAATCCACACGACTCCAGTCCATCAAAAAGTGAAAAGCTCTGTGTTTGTAAGAAACAAATCCATCACTGAGGTGTTTCAACTTTAAATTGTCACTTCTGGACAAAATACAAAATATGAGAATATGTTATTTGATTAGAACTGTTTTTGCTTGTAAATGGTGCTTGATCTATGCATATTTCTTCAGACGAGACGACGTTTTCACTGGAGAAAGCAATATTATGGTTAGATAGAGGACTCATATTTTAGCTGGAAGTTAAAAATGTCTTAATGGTGAATTCATTTATTACAAACATGCAGCTTTTTGCTTTACAACAATAATAACAATGTTAACTTATGGACTGGAATTGTGTGGATTATTGTGATGTTTTTATCAGCTGTTTGGACTCTCGTTCTGACGGCACCCATTCACTGCAGAGGATCCAGTGGTGAGCAAGTGATGCAACACTAAATTTCTCCAAATCTGTTCTGATGAAGAAACAATCTCATCTACATCTTAGATGGCCTGAGGGTGAGTACATTTTCAGCAAATTTTCATTTTTTGGTAAACTATTCTTTTAAAAATTTAAAGCAGCACTATGTAACTTTTGGCGCTCTAGCGGTTAATAAACAGAACTGCACACATCCCGCGGAAGAACATTCCAACTGGAGCTACTTCTATAAGTTTATGTCTATTGGCGATTCACGCAGGTATGTGTTACTCCGCAGCAGTGACGACCTGACCAGGCTACAATAGTCCAAATATAAGTACTTATTATAAGTGTACCGTAGTGATTCGGAATAAGACAAAAACGCGGTTTGGAAGATGAATTCATGATGTACTCGCTCATTATATACATTTTGCAAATTTTGAACACAGAAAAAGTTACATAGTGCTGCTTTAATACATTTGTTAATAAATAAAACGATAAATTAAGAAAAGAATACATACAAATTTTATTAAAATAAAAGTCATTTAAAATAATTTTATATGAATTATTTCCTATTATTGACTGAATAAACAAACAAACAACAAAACAAAAAAAATTGCAAATATTATTTAATGAATTTAATACTGAAAAATTAAAGCTCTAAATCCATAAAGTCTGAGAATGATATTCATGTCAAAGTACTGAGATGTGTTGATTCTTACCTTTTCCTCCTCCTTCTTCACTGTCTTGAGGTTAGCTTTAAAGTCAATGGATTCCTTGTGTTTGGCACCTAGCAGAGCCCCCAGCATGGCATCAGCAGACACCCTCACTCTCTTCAGGGCAGGTCTCTTCATTTTACCCTTCAGCTCAAAGATTTTGTGGCTTAAATCTGCAATCTATAGCAGAAGCATCAGTCAGGGCAATTAAAATGAATGCATCAATTAATTAATGCATCAATAATGGCATTTTTAAAGCAAAAAAAATGTACCTCCTTTTCATTTTTGACAACTTTAGATTCAATGTCATACCGTTCCTCATCAACCACATCAATTTTTTGATGGAGTTCTTTGCACAGATTCTGTAAACAGAGCAATGGCACGTAAGAAAGAATAGTTTAAAAATAATTCTGACAAAAGGCCAAAGAATAACAACCTGTATGTCCTGTACGGACAGTCCAGACAGTTTGAGAGGAGGAACTCTCTCACTGAGCGTTTGCTCTCTGTCAGTCTTTTTCTGTTCCTTTTCCTCTGCCAGCAGTGTGCTGGCCTTCTTCAGTATTTTGGTCTGCAATGCGTTACAATTGCAGAAGAACCATGGCCATGTAATATTCATATGTAGATCATGGTGAGTTGTTCATTAAAATGGTTAATTAAAAAAATGTTATACAAAAAAATAAGTCAAGATCATTTCAGAAACACAAAAACCGACGAGATGCAGAGATCTTGGGCTTTTTCTGAAGGAAAGAGCCAATAATGTGACTATCACAAATGCTGCAGTGTTCAATTTGATATGAAAATATAAAATGTACTTGTAAAGTATGTTTCAAATATTATTAAATACAGTGTTTAAATGTAAGTTACTCACCGGTCTGACACAGATAGGGCCAGAAATAAAAACACACATTTAATGCATGAATAGATTTATAATTTTTATAATATAATAAATCATTTATTATTTCAATAATATAATATTTATAAATGTTTTGAAAATACTTACACAGATTCAGACATTTTAGTGCCTTTGTTTTTTTGTGTTTTTGTTTGTTTGTTTGTGTTTGTTTTTTCCTGGAGACTTGCAAATGACAAAATATTTCTTAAAAAAATACTAGACTTGTGTTCAAGTGTAGTATTACAAAAAACCTTAAACAATATTTAAGTAGACTTTCTAAAAACAGCAAAAGTGCTTAGTGTAGCCTTACATGCTTTTACAGTACATATTTAAATGTAAGATATTTAATGTTTTTAAATTCTTTGGTAATGTCAATAAAAGGATGCAAGTTAAGAAGCTACACAAAAATATATAACTAATACGCATGTATATATAAAATATATTACTAATACGCATGAATAGCAGTTGTTATAACCTGAAGGTCCTTACCTCTCAGATGATGGAAGTATGACTGTTTTGGCCAAAGGTTAGAAACTAAAGCAGATTTATAGATTCTGAAGCACTCGTGAGAGGCTCACTAAAATAGACTACTGTCCACACCATTATCACTGCCAAATGCTTCACATCTCAGGCTGCAGAGTGACGGGGCACCTGGTGCTCAAGTATACTTTATGTTCTCTAGACTAAGGGTGAGTCCAACAATACTCCAGCATTAATGAGACTGTAATGTCATTTGTATGTGCTAATTTAATCTGAACTGCAATTTTTTAGAACTGGAACTGGAAGTTTCATGTACTATTGTTCTTTTTGGGATTGTTTTTTATTGGTTATACAGTTTGTACTGTATATCCTGGGAAAAGTATACAATTGCCACATATCTAATTTCTTTACAAGAAGGTATTAATAATATCATATCCTATTTAAAAGGGAAATTAAAAAAATCTGTGAAGACATTGTGTTGGAATATTGAATGATATTTTAATATTTTCATAAAACCTTAACTAATTCCGATCTAAAATAACAGATATTTTCACAACCATCATTAAGGGACCTTGAACATAAAGGAATTGTTGACTGACATGCTGAGTTTCTTCTTCTTCTTGATATGTTGTTGCAGGCTGCCATCTGTAGGGCAAAAGAAGAACTGCAGCTGTAGCAAACATGACAAGATGTGAAGAAAACGCGTTTAATTTGAAATACTACATTTTACGAGTGTTAAAACATTTAATTTAGATTTACTGTTACATCAGATTCTATTTACAGCATTCAATATAGGTCAGTATGTACCTGGTAAGACTTTACAATAAAGTTTCAATTGTTAATATTAGTTAATGGCATCAGTTAACAAGATCTAACAAAGCAAAAGTATGCATTTATTAATCTTAGTTAATGTTTATTTCAACACTGATGCATTATTAAAATCAAAAGTTCTAAAGTCAAAAGTAAAATCAGTCAAGAGTGTGTTAATATTATTTAATGCATAATGGAGCTAACATGAACTAGCAATGAATAGTTTTATTTTTATTAACTAGTTTACAACTGAGACGAATAAATACTTTTACAAATGTATTGCTCATAGTTAGTTAATGCATGAACTAATCCTTACTAATGAGAACTTATTGTAAAGTGTTACCCTGCATTCTGTGAAACTGATCAGTTTGCCTTAACTAAAAGTAAGAAAATACATTATAGTGAAACATTAAAGCTTATTTTATATTTTGAAAATGTACTTTCTGAAATGCAAAAACAGAGATTACATCTTTGACGTCATCTTTGGTTTGGTACTGCTGCCATCTGCAAGACATTTAAAGAGATTTTGCACAAGACATGATGTTGTTTTTGCTAGTTTCTATCTAACCAACTTATCATATGCTTAGAGGGATGATGTGCAATAAAATGTTAATTAAAATGATAAAACAAAATAAATACATTGAGGTCCTCTATGACTGTTAGTATTTACCTTTTACTGTCCAGCATCAAACAGCTTCTTCCTGCCCTCCATTCCAGACATGGCCTCTACGTTTTTACGCCAGTCAGTCACCTCTTCTTTCTGTGGAAGGTAAATATAGATATATAGATATATTTTTGAATATTAGCACTTCTGTCTATTTAAAGTATTTTATATTGTCTTACCTTCTCCTCTTCTTTCTTCACTGTCTTCAGGTTAGCTTTGAAGTCAATGGACTGTGTGTGTCTGGAGCCCAGAAGGACACATGTGTTCAGCGGACAGTTTGACTCTCTTCAGGTTAGGCCTCTTCAGCTTGCTCTTCATCTCATAGATCTTCTGATTAATTTCCTGTATCTTTATCAACACAGACCACACATGTTGCACTTTAACACAATCCTTTGACCGAGCTGCCATGCCAACTGTTCCATTCAATGCTCACAGAACACAATAGCTTCATCAATGAGAACTGTTTACCAAATGCTGGTGTTTGCTACTCCGTTTTTCATACCTCCTTGTCATTTTTGGACACCTTAATGGCAATGTCATAACGTTCCTCATCAATCACGTCAATCTTGTGATGCAAATCCCTGCAAGGATGCTACACACAAAGTAGAGTCTTAACAAAATAGTTGAAAATGCATGTGTTACTACATTATTTAAAACACGGCAACCAAACACGAGTTAATGATTCCTTTAAAGATGCTGTATGTAAGTTTTTGACTCTACTAAAGCATAAACATACCATAATATGTTTGCAGATATTTAAGAAACATGCTACGTTAACATACTTGTTTATCTGAAAAACAATGCTACAGTCACTTATTCTTCTTTGAAAATGTGCGTTCCGGGCCGGAATGTCGGTCTCTCTTTTGGTTTGTGAAACCCGCCCACTGCCAGTTTACCCAATTGTATTTCGTTCCTGTTGGTGTCCTCAATCTGGCAACCTGCAGAGCAGGAGGGGCCGGGTGAAAAAAACCCTCTCCAATATTTTGCATTTGGACTGCAATACCTAGTTCAACCACTCAGTGTCAATCCTACATACAGCACCTTTAAGTTTTATAAATGGAGTTCAATGATTTATTGAAATAGTTTAGGCTAATTGTACCTGTAATTCCTGTACTGACAGGCTGGAAAGATGGAGCGGAGGAACTCTCTCACTGAGCACTTGCTCCCTCTCCTTTTCTTTATCCTGCTTCTCTACTTTCAGCATTGCGAGTGCTGTATTTAGCAGCCTTATCTTCAGGATGACAGGTGCATTGTTGTCATATCAAAAGAAAAATGTAATACTTTTGTTATCAAATGTAGAATCTCTCTACTTGAGCACACAAAGTATCCAGCAAACTGTGTGTGTATAACTGTGGTCAGTAGGTGGCGCTCACCTTCAAGCCCAGCCGATGAGCTGAAGTGATCTTGGGTTTTTGCTTTGGTTGGGGGCTTCGGTTGAAGCAGCCATTGGAGCATAGATAGTAGAGAATGTTGATAGAGACATGACCAATATCATAATTCATAAATAGCTGGTTATTACTGATGAAGGTGAAGATACTCACGCGTCAGACATCCTTCTGTAGTCCTCACTTATCTGTGAAATAACTGTAAACTGTAAAATAACATCTGTACTGTGAATCAGTAATTAGAGTATTTAAGATAACAAGCATTTGAACCATATGCAGTGCTATTTTAGTGTTATTTATATAACCTACTTTTATTTAGAAGTATTTTGAATTATCTTTCATTTTTAAATTTTTAGTTTCATTTTCATTTTATTTTTTTATCTTTCATTTATATTACATTTTTTAATTTGTAATTTTATATTTATTTAGATCTTATTAATTTCTTATTTTATTTCAACTTTATTTCAATTAATTAAAATGATTTTTAATAGTTTTAGTTTTAGTTAAAAATAACAACACACTGTTGTCTGGTATGGCATAATGACCTGACAAAGAAAACTAGAGTTTTATTTTAAATATAAAGTCACTTAAAGACAATGTTGGAACCATATGATGTCCTGTTGCAAGTCACAATTATCACTTTTCAAATGCATTAGACATGGTAAGCTGACTACTATATGCAAACATATTTAATCATATTTAATATTTAAATGTTAGGCAACTTTTGTAAGAATGAGTTACATTTCCAGAAAAAAAAAAAAGTTTTATAGCACAGCAAAATAAATAAAAAATATGAAATAAAAAAAATTCTAACTCAAAACAGAACCTAATTTTCTTCCCACTTTCCATATTTAATATAATGTGTATCATTTATGCAATCTTTGAAGGATCATGCATAAATTAATACTAATTCGTCAATGACATTGGTAATCGGACTCTTTAATCCATCTATTTGACCTATTAGTCCTCACACAGCAGTATGAGTTCTGTGCATAGCGTCCATGAGTTTTAGCATAGATGAAAATCTTCCTGGATTGTCACCAACTTGAGAGACATCTGAACAGATAGCAATGCAACTGTGCCCAATTTCTTACCAGTTTTGGATAAATAAGAAATTTATATTTTAACATATACCATCACAGCTAATAATAATATAATCCATAACCCCTTTCTAACAACTGAATAATGATGCATTTGCCATCAAAAACTAAGCAAACACATAGCTGCTAGCCTCTTATGACCACTGAAAAAGACATACCTGCTAGAAGAAGAAAAGACAGGAGTGCGAGTTAACTGGCTGACCGAGGAAAAAAGAAAATACTTGGATTTATAGTTTCAGCACGCATGGGAACGTCTCACTAAAACAGACCCCTAAAATAGACCCCACTTCTGACATTTACTGTTCACACAGTAAACTAGCGTAGTAAAACTTTCATTTGGACAGAGACATGCAGTTATGCAGTATAGACGGGTTTGAATGCCTCTTTTTGTGGCCAAAACCATATTGATGACCAGTTCAAAGGTCTAAAGGTGATGCTAGCCATAACAGAAATACATTTGTGTGGAAATGACAGTCTATAAAAGTAAATAAGGCAAACTGGTATAAGCATTTAGCACTTATTATGGTACAACTAATCTGTACTCATATTAAAAACATTATCTATGAAAAACGGAAAGGATAAGATGTCAGACAACAATAAAAAAGAGAGAAAAGAGAGGCAGTGGAAATAACAAATATCAAATTGTTTCCATGTTTATTCCAGTTAATTGCGATATGATGTTATGCCATGACAGCTATCTCATGAACGTGATAATTTCCATGCACATTAAACGACCAATAGCTGGCAGGAGGCGATGTGGTATAAATTATTTCTTGGGTTTAGAGGACAGTGAGCAGGTGGAAGCACTGTTTTGTTGTAATGTGAGCTGCCCTCGTCACACCTCATTCTCCCTGAGAGGTGATACTCCAAGAGATATGTAATGAATTACCACCTGCCATTGGTCCTGGATTTATTTTTAGGCATTATGGCCAGATGATGGGATGCCAAATGCAAGAAGTCCTTGTCTTTAAATGGCTTTGTACACTCTCAGATAAAAAATTACAAAAGCTGTCACTGGGGCGGTACCTTTTAGGTACAAATATATACACTTTAGGTACTAATATGTTCTTTTAAGGTCCCAATATGGACTCGTTAAAGGTAAATCTTTTGAAAAGGTACCGCCCCAGTGACAGCTTTTGCACCTTTTTTTTTTTTCTGAGAGCGTGTGGTGTTCATATGAAAACTGCAATGTGTAGTTGTTGTTTTAAAAAAAAATCATATTATGACACTAATTATATTTTCTGGATGGAAATATAATTATAGCTGGCCCTTTAAGACGTCAAGAAAAACGGATATAATAAAAAATTACATTAAACATGTTTACATGCGCAATTATATTCAAGCTACAGCATTGTGTGTGTGAGTGTGTGTGTGTGTGTAGTCCAGTTACAGTCTTCATCTTTTTTGTGACTTTTATCCATGTGATGAGAAAAAATGTGGGCTGGGACTATTTTTGTCCATCAGGAATTGATTGGATCATTGTATCAATGTTGTTTGCTTATTGTTTCAATCTCATGTGAGTGACAGTTTTCCACCACAAAATAAAAATGTAATTGCGCAATTCTGATATTATATCTCACAATCTGACTTTTTTTCTCAGAATTGTGAGATATAGACTTTTAGAAAAAATGTAAAAAAAGAAGTCATATAACAAAAAATGTCATAGAATTTTTTTTTAAAGGGGTCATATGATGTTGCTAAAAAGAACATTATTTTGTGTATTTGGTGTAATGAAATGTGTTTATGCGGCCTAGATTGAGCGAAGGCCGGCGGCTAGTGTGAGGAACGGCCGGCGGGCTGAGTAAGAGGAGGCCGGTGAGCTTGAGAACAGAGCGGTCGGCGGGCTTGCGGCAACCACATATGACGACCCCGGGCTGGACTCCGCTTCGTAAATTTGAAAAATGTTTCATTTCACAATTCTTACTTTTTTCCTTCAGAACTGCGAGATATAAACTCAGAATTGAAAAAAAAAAAAATAATAAATTGCAATTTTTTTATTCCATGGTGGAAACAACAGAATTGTGAGATGTGAACACAGAATTGTGAGAAAAAAGTCAGAATTGCTTAACATAAGCTCACAATTGTGAGAAAAAATGGCAATTGTAGTTGATTAGAGTGTACAATGGACCCTTTTCACAAGACTGTGATGACGCGTTTCAATGGTCATCAGCATCGTAAATACTCCAAAGTTTTTTTATATTTTTTAGTTTTTTTACATTTAAAAAAAAAATGCATATACATTTATAACACTATACTTTGTATTATATAACCTTTGCATCAAATGACAAATCTAGTTAACACTAATGTGAGGGTGTTTCTAATTCAGTGTCTATGGGAGCGATGGTAAATTTGACATCGTTCTCTCTACTGACTGCCATTATCAGTCTCTCTATATTTTTTCCTTTTTGTGAAAGTCATGAAAACACTATCACGGAGTTTTTCTTTTGCTATTTGAGCAAATGGGAATGCAAAAAATATATTTGTGGTGGTCCCCCATTCACTGCTATAGAAGTTTACACAACTATGATGACGTCTGCTGCTGAGAAACCCGGAAATGTGAAAAAGGTCCATCGCACTATCAAGGTGTCAGGATCATGGGCCTGTTTTGTTATGTTTTGCCCCTGTTTCTGTTCCTGTGTTCCTTTATTTGGTCATGTCCCTGTCCTCGTTTAATTCATTAGTCATTCTGTGCACCTGTGTTTGGTAATTGTCCTGTGTTTCCAGCTCCACCGGGCTCCCTCGTCCCTCCGGTTCCGCCTTGGTCGGGCATTGACCCACCATCGCCTCAGGACTCTGCTCCTCGGGCTGCACCTCGTCGCTCCATCCCACCGGCTCCATTGGGCTCCTTCCTCCCACCAGCTCCACCTTGGTCCTCATTCACTCCGGATCTCCGCCTCGGTCGCCAGAGCCCTCGGCTCCACCCTGGCCCCCCGGATCCTTGGCATCCCTCTGGCTCGTTGCCTCTCCGTCTCCGCCTCGGGCTCCTCCACCACCTGCTCCGCCGCCGTTGGTCGACCCCCTGGAGAAGGTCGACTTGCCCCCTCTCCTTTCTCCTTCATCCCCACTGGTCCCGTCCAGCCCTGAGGGGGCTCCCGTTTCCCAGTCCAGCCAGGAGTGGGCTCTAATCCCCGAGGGCAGCCCTGAGAGCCCGGAGACTCACGAATATATTCCCACCCATCCCTCCCTCTGTTGTATCTACGGTGCGAGGACGCACCTTCCGGGAAGGGGCGAAATGTCAGCCTTTTGGACCCATTTCGCCTCTGTAGTTCTTCCTGTGTTTCCTTTTATGGTATTTTTCCTGTTCTTGTTTAGTTTGATTACTTTATGATTCCATGCACCTGTGTTCCCATGATTGCCCTGTGTTAAAAAACTCTCGTTCTGTGAAATCTCCACCTCTCCTCATTTCCTCGTGCCCGTGCTCCAGTGGATTGTGACAGAAGACCCGACCGAATACAGTTAACTCCGTGTGTCTTCATCCTTGTGCTCTGTGTCTCCCTATTGGATCATTAAAAGACTCTTGTTCTCCTTGTTTTCTCGTGCCCGTGCTCCAGCGTATTGTGACACAAGGTCTGTTAGTCTGACTTTGCAGAAATGGGACTGGCAGGATTTCAGTTTGTCTACTGAAGAGTTTTTTTGTACATTTTAATAACACAAATTAGTGATTTAGTTTGAAAAGCTTTTAAAGTGCATGTATTGTTATTATTTTTAAGTTCCACAAATTTACAAATATCGTTGATTTATGTAAAACAACTGAAGGTATTCCCGGGGTATTAGGGGTGGAGATGGGTGGTTTTAGGGATCAGGGGGTGGAGACGGGTAGGTTTAGGTATATGTAAGGTGGGAGGAGTTGGATCTGGATCCAACCATGCCCCCTGGATCTTGTGCTCTGCAGTAAGGGGCTACTGGGATATTAAGTCCTAAGCTTCAGGCAGTTAGCATTTTTTTAAAGTAAGGGTCCAAATATTTAGTCTTTTTTGATCTGTTTTTATTTTTAAGACAGAAAATGGGCTCAACATCACAGAAACAATCAAGTAGACATCAAGTAAGTTTGAGGCACTGTCTTCTTGTCTAAATAATTTATATATGCAGTTTATTTTTTAACTAAAATAAAATATTAAACTATAATCCTAAGCTATTATTAAAGTAGGATATATGTATTATATGAACTTGCATTGATTTATACATTCAATTTAAGAAGTTTTTGAATTCTGGTGTAGTTGTCACCTGTAAGAAAACAAATAAAATTCAGTGCTTAAAGTCTAGATAAAATAATTGAAGTAAGACATTCTTAACCAAAAGATCATTGAAAAACAAACCATAAAATCTTTTTTAATTCATCCTCTATTGTCCCGCATCAAACAGCTTCTTCCTGCCCTCCATTCCAGACATGGCCTCCACATTCTTTCGCCAGTCAGTCACTTCTTCTTTCTGTGAGAGTAACAGGTGACAACAGGGGTGTGTTAAAATAGCTCAAAAATACATATACATTACCACTCAGAATTGTATTTTTTCCCCCTTAAAATGTCACATGACCTTCTCCTCTTCTTTCTTGACTGTCTTAAGGTTGGCTTTGAAATCCACAGACTCTTTGACCCTGGAGCCCAGAAGAGCACCCAACATGGCATCGGCTGAGATCTTCACCCTCTTCAGTGCAGGTCTCTTCATTTTACCTCTAAGTTCGGTAATCTTGATGTTCAAATCTGCAGTCTGAAGCAGACGCTTGCATTTATTATGGTGGATCAACATAAAGTTAAATCCAGTGTATTTCCATTGAATCTAATAAGATAAAAGGTGACTCCCCTGATGGAGTAGTACCTCCTTTTCATTTTTGGCCACCTTGACGGAGATGTCGTACCTCTCTTCATCTACAACATCAGTCTTTTGATGCAGTTCTCTGTAGAGAGTCTGAAAACAAATGATTGAATCAAAAGGAAACTACAAAATTTTTGTCAATGCTATTTCTAGCAGATGAAGTCACTGAAACTACTTTACATTTTCCAACATTAGTTATGTTGCATACAGATTGTCTTTACTAATAATTAAAAAAATTAATACATATTTAAATTATATATATAGATAATTACATTTATATATTTTCATCTAATTAAAAAATATTATTTTAAAAAGCATCATTTTAAATGAGGTTTACCTGAAGCTCTTGAACAGACAGACAGGACAGCTGTAGAGGTGGCACTCTCTCGCACAATGTGGTCTCTCTCTCCCTCTGCTTCTCCTCTTTTTCATTCACAAGCATAGATGTTGCCTTCTTCAGCAGCTTTGTCTGAAGCAAAACATGTCAGAAGGTATTGGTAAATGCACCATCTTTATTAATTATATCTTCTCTGTAAAACAAAGAGAACCAAATGCCTCGGTTTATTTCTTGTTATATACTTTATAAAATTATTGCACAGTCTATGAAGCGGACCTGATTTATATTTCACTGCTGGTTATGTACTCTCTATATAACTGTGTACGTGAGAAATACAAATCTTGAATCTTGAATACCTTTAAGAACAACCTCCTGGATGCCGAAATCTTAGGTTTGGGTTGCTGCAAGAATCAAACAAATTTTGTTTAAAAAAAAAATTATTTTGCCATATACAAAAATTTAAAGCAATAAAATCTACTTACCTGTCTAAATTGGCAATTTTCAGTTTATGAAAAGAAATAAAATAGGCATGTTCTGAACATACATTTACAACAAGATAGCAGATATAGATATTAACAACTTAAAAGACTGAATACTTACGACATTGTGAGCTTCTAAGTACTTCCTTTTTATAACTAATCTGGTGCAAATCACTAGTCAAAATCGGAAACATAAAGATTGGTGACTGATAAGCACAATTATTATTACGGAATACATATCTAAAAATCATAATTCACTTCATAAGCAGTATGCATTATAAATTTTTTAGCACCCCTCCTCAGCATTACACAGTAATATGTTTCTGATGATGAACCAGCATCAGAAAGCCCTCAAGAAAAAAGAACATCTCAAATGTTTCTCCTAGAGAGCAATGAGACTAAATGAGGTGCAAATTGAGAATTTTGCTTTAATATCCTACGGCTTAAGAAGAGATCTCAACAATGTAACCAGCCATGTCTCATCAAAGTTTTTAAAGACCAAACTATCTGAGCTATGCTATACGCATTAATCTGATATCAGCAGTTATATCTCATGGGTAATTTTGTTAGTTTTAGAGCAATTAATTGCATTGTTTTTACAGTTAGCGGTGCCAAATAGTTCATACCTGTTCCTCCAAAGACCACGCCAAGGAAATGAGAGTGTGACAATGTCAGTGCACAAGAAAACCCAGGCAAATTTTATGAAATCTTTGGCCTCCTCTGAGTGGCTCACTAAAATAGACTGAAGCCTTTCACCCTGAGGCTCATTTTACTCAGCACCATCAAAACACAATTGCACACATTGTCCACTGCCAGTCACTCTTCATTTCCCATTGTTTGACCCTACAAGGCAGAAGAGGCTTTGCTCGGCCAGTAACCGTATGACCTCTACTGCAGCTCTGAAAACATCTACAGAGCCTAGTTAGCTTGAATGAATCAATAATGAAAGTCGAATAACTTCAGTCAACAGTTTAATATGGAACAACATGAAGATATGAAGGGTATGTGTTGTCTCGTCACGTTTTATACTCGTACAATCTTGTTTACATTTCCAGTAGGTTCCCAAAGGGTTTCCGTAGAGTGTGAGATACAAATAAAGGATAACATCGCTACATTGAATTTGGGTAAATATGCACACAGCATGTGGTAACTTAAAACCAGTTATGCACTTGCAAGGTACACAACCAAGTGCAGCAATGCATTTCAAGGACAGTATTTGTTTTACAAGGAAACTGCATGGTGACACAACACGTTTCTTTGTCGCATGGGGTCATTTAATTTTGGAATGCCATTACATTGAAATTTTTACTTCCAGTAGTGTAGAACGTATTACACAATATCTGACATCTTTTATTCCTGAACAGCACTATTTCACAACATTGCATACAATTCACTTCCAGTCTCATTATAGCTCTCATGCATATATTATGTATTTAACATTTCATATACAAAATATCAAATTTAGATTCAGATGTAGACACATTTGTATCGACTGTCCATAAATTGCAGTAAAGGACAGCTGGTAAAGACACGCTAAGTCCTAAGGTCACCTACAAAAACACTTAAACCTATGAACATTATAAACAGTTTTTGTGTGCTTAATTGACATTATTAGTCACAAGACATCATATTTGTATGTTTTAGATTTTCTTGCTTCAAACTGTGTATATTGGAAGCCTTCTCATCTTGGTACACATTTATTGCTACAGAGTCTGAGAAGTACAGCAACACAGGTTTTTTGTTGTTTTTTACAGCAACACAGGTAATAAATGTGTTGGATGTCAAGTGGCAAGTTTACTTTGTAACTTTTTTTTACTGTCCAGCATCAAACAGCTTCTTCCTGCCCTCCATTCCAGACATGGCCTCCACATTCTTACGCCAGTCAGTCACCTCTTCTTTCTATCAATGGGACAAATAGATAAAAATAGGTTTAGAATGAGCTTTGATTTATTTAAATGACAAATGAATGAAAATATAATGCCAAAAGACTAAAAAACAGAGATAGAATGCATTACCTTCTCATCTTCTTTCTTTACTGTCTTCAGGTTGGCTTTGAAATCTGACTTTGCTGACATTTTAAATTCAGTCAGCGCATCGAGCTTGGCATCATGTGACTTCTTAACCTTCTTCAGTTTGGTTCGTTGCTTTGTACCCTTCATTTCCCAAATCTTCTGGGTCAAGGACTGGATCTGAAATGGACCACAATGATGGTAACTTGTGAAACAATTGTTTGTCAGATGTCAGTTTTGCATTTTATTCATTTGAGAGCAGTGTTGTAAAAATAATAATAATAATAATAAATAAATAAATAATAAATTAGAGAAAAAATATTACATAAAAAACTAACTTAAACTTAAAAAGCTTAAATCTAAACTAGAAATGTTGCCTCCGCAACTAACTGAAATAAATAAGTTTAAGTGAAAAATGCTAAAATTACAAAAACTGAAATCAAAATAAATTAAAGATTATAATAATAATAATAATAATAATTGGCAAAAGAACATAAAATTACCAAAACTTAAACTAAAATTAAAACAAAAAACAAACAAACAAATATATAAAAATAAAAGCTAATTCAAAATACTGATAAATACTGTAAGAGTATATAAATAATACTAAATTATCACTGTTTGAAAGACAATTAATTATTTTCATGTTCCCTGCGATTAAAACCCATAACCCTATCATCGTTAATGTCACTAACAACAGTGAGGTTACGGGTTTGAATCCCAGTTCGAATACTAATGACATGCTTTATTTACTAGAACTGCGGGATCACTTGTTAACATATGTATTCATGAATAAACTACTACTTAATCTTTTGTTTGTCTTTCAAAAAGTGATGCATCAACACAAAACCATACCTCTTTTTCATTTTTAGCCACTTTCATTTCAAGATCATAACAAGCCTCATCAACGATATCAATCTTGCGGTGAAGCTCTTTGCATAGTTCCTGAAAAAAAAAACCATTAAAGACATTCTGTATATTTATTTCTGCATGTTGCTGGTGCAGAAATATTTATTCATGAAAATACCTGGAGCTCCTTTGCAGACAGACCAGATAGGTTGAGAGGAGGAACCCTCTCATTAAGAGCATCCTCCCTCTCTCTTTTGTTCTGCTCTATTTCAGCTGCCAGCATAGATGTGGCCGCCTTCAATAATTTGCTCTGTAATGTAACAGCACTGATGTGACTATAAAGTTCCAGCAGATTAGCACATAGTTTAGCATTGCATTGCACAGCACACTGCTAACACAGCCATCCTTTTCGTTGTGGATTCTAGTCTTGCCTTTCATTATTTTACAGAAATTTAATATGTGCATATGTTCACTACCACATCAGTATTACTTAAAAATTATAAACGGTTGAAAGTTTTGGTTATCAAAAATACAGTAAAAACAGTAATATTGTGAAATATTATTTGTTTTCTATTTTAATACTGTATATTTTAAAATGTAATTTATTCCTGTGATGCAAAGCTGAATTTTCAGCATCATTACTCCAGTCTTGAGTGTCACATGATCCTTCAGAAATCATTCTAATATGCTGATTTTCTGCTCAAGAAACATTTATTATCATTATCAGTGTCAAAACAGTTGTGCTGCTTAATATTTTATGCATCCTTGCTGAATAAAAGTATTAATTTCTTAACATTAATCATTTAATTTCTTTCAAGAAAAAACTTACTAACCCCTTACTAACTGACTAAACAGTAGTGTATTTTATTAAAAAACAAACAGACAACTTACTTTTAAGAGCAGCCGCCTTGTGGCAGTATACTTTGTTTGTTTCTGAAAAACAATACAAGTCATGTTTAATCTCTCCAAATTATTCTTGAATAATTTATGGATTATGGTATATCTTGCCAAAACTTACCGGTCTACAATGACGAAGCACAGAGCAAAGCGATAAGGAAAAAAAGAAACCCCAAAATAGATTATCGAATGAGATCAATAGATCCACTCTACAATTTTAATAATAAGGCTGTCAAAGTACTTACCCTTCAGACATGGTTATTTCTCTGTATGGACGCTGAAAAGGAAAATGTTTAAAGGGGTCATATGATGCGATTTCAATTTTTCCTTTTTCTTTGGAGTGTTACAAGCTCTTGGTGCATAAAGAAGATCTGTAAAGTTGCAAAGACTAAAGTCTCAAAGAGATAAAGAGATATCCAAAGAGATATTCTTTATAAAAGTTAAGAGTCAGCCACACCCTCCTAAAACGACTCGTTCTAACATGCCCCCACATGTCTACGTCATGATGTGGGAAGATTTGCATAACGCCACCCAAATGTTCACGCAAAGAAAGAAGGCGTAACTTTTATTCTCGCTGTAGTATTGTTGACGCTACAGCCATGTCGTGAAGACGCTGTGTGAAACTATTTTGTTTGGCCTTCCAAAAGAGGACGATATCTGCTTCGTCATGCCTGGAGCTGATCCGTATGGAAGCATATAGGTAGCGACATTCAATTTAAAATGCTATATGCAAAATGGCAATGCAATATGCAAAATGGCAATGCAATATTCAAAATGGCAACGCAATATTCAAAATGGCATTGTATTTCTGTATTTAAATTTACATTTTCCATTACCCATACGTGCAAAGTTTGGTGCAAAAGTAAAATGAAAATTAAATTATATAATTTACATTTGCCATTTCCAACAGTAGTCTTAATATGTAAATTGCATGCAAATTTTAACGCTTTATAAGTTGCAAAATGAAAATGAAAATGTGGAAAATAATGTGTTTTTTGAACCTTAAACCGCATAAACACATTTCATTACACCAAATACACTAAATAATGTTCTTTTTAGCAACATCATATGACCCCTTTAATAATTATTTTTAAAATGATTTAAAAACATATAAAGTGTTTAAAAGGACATCACATATGTGATCACATTATATGTTCCATTTTCCAACTTAGTCACAATAACAAAGGTGATGGATGGATGTCCATGTATGTGATCCTCAATGTCTTTTAGGTGATGATATCATTCAGTGTGGATGAATCTGTGCATCAGATTTGCGTTGCTAGGAAACATGCTTACCGTCCACACATAGAACATAGTCTGGAAAAGTGATGAGTGCCAAGTATTTGAAAGGTGGGCGAGTCCCATTGTACAGGAAAATTTCATTTTAAATTTAATGGCCCTTGTATACAAAGAAGACTGGCTCTAGAAGACTCTATCCATACCTATTCATTGCATTCGAACCTATTGTGCCTGATAAAGCACATGCTTGTTAGTGTTCCCAGCCTGGCTAAATTTGAACATTGCTGCCATCCTTTCATATGGCCCAGTTTCAAGCTCTAGCCTTGAACTCACTACACTGGATGCTAATGCTTTTTATACGGATCCTGGCCAGAACTCAAGTTTTGGAAAATATATTTTGAACGAAATGATCTGGGTATAGTGAGTCTTTTATGCTAATAAGAAAAAATGTTAAATGATGTTCACATTTTTATGCTTTTGATTTCCAACATACAATTCCTACTTAAAAATTTAGGAATGCAAATTTAGAAAGTACTCGTTCAAGAGTTCAATCAAAAACTAGCCACAAGTTCAGAGGTGTTTTCTTGTTCACTCGCCAGAGCAAATTATACGACAATTTTTTTTTTCTCCAATTTGAGTGCTTAAGTGCAAGACAAACCATCTGAGAACTCTTCATAGTCTAATTGGTTCTGCGAGCCAAATCTCTGGCTAAATCAAGAACGCTGGATCTTGTATCCACACTTCTCCATGTCTAAGCTAGCTATGAAACAGCTACAGTATTTCATAACATACATTCAACACAAAGTTGACACAAGTGGCTTGTTACAGAAATAAAGCCGTGTGGCGTTTGCTAATCCCTGCGGGGAGCCGCGGCCATGACACGGGAGACTGTAGGATGTATATGCATTCATCCTCCAACAGTGAAGGTGTGCTTATGATTATCTCTAAAGTCCAAATGTGTGCTGTAAATCTACAAGCGATAAACAGACTATACAGTACAAATCCCCTCAACAAATGTTTAGCAGTAAACTCAATATCCTTAAGTATGTATGACAGCATGTGTGGGTCCATTAAACTTGGTGCTGTGAATGTGATATCTTGTAGGACTTACCTTGAACTAGGAGGCAATCAGGACAAGACGAGTTGTGTGGTGGCGTCGAAGAAGAATAAATGTTATATGTTTTTCATGAAGGATTTATGGGTTGAATCCTGCTTGTGAATGGCTCACTAAAATAGACCCCCGTTACGTCTCTTGTACTCGCGTGTGCAAATATCTGGGCAATTTGTTCTCCACCTTCCTCAACGGAGTGTGTTTGTCATCCAGGACAGGGACATAAACATTTCCAAATGACACACACTAGTGCAAAGGTCATGCACTTGAGTTTGAGTTTATCTGACACAAAAAGTAGCAATACACTGTTACAACTTTCTTGTCAAGGATAACACAATAAAGTTGCATTAACTTATTTCCTTGCTTTAAAAAAAAAAAAAAGAAAGAAAATCCTAGTCAAAAAATCATAATAAAAAAATTCACTCACACCCATAAAAATAACAAACAGATCAAACAATTCCTTATACATTTAACTCATCTTTTAACTCATCTTATCATCTTACTTCAATTCTCTCTGTTATACTAATAAAGTAGCAACTTAACTAAAACTAAAACGATTAAAAAAACATTTTTGTTAATTGAAATAAAACTGAAATAAAATAAAATCTAAATATTCGATTACATTTTTTAAATTTTATTTCTTTTTTTGTTTTTGTTTTTGTTTAATGTTGCTTTGTCAACTAACTGAAACAAGTTTAAGTTGAAACAGTAAAGTTATTAACTAGAAATAAATAAAAATTTAAAGTGAACTAAAACTGAAATAAAAATAAATAAAATTTAAACAGTAAGATTTAAAAAGAAGGAAATAATTCAAATGGCAAAAGCACATAGCAAAATTACCAAAACTTAAAATAATAGGCCTATTACAATGAAAACTGACAAAAATTAAAATAAGCTAATTCAAAATATTAATAATACCTATAATAGTACATAAATAATACTAAAATAACACTTCCAGTAATGAACATTTTAAAGATTTATTTAGAGATTTGTTCATTTTGTTTTACCTGATAGAACAAACACTTCTGCATTAGGAAATAAATGTAATTGATAACACTTATAAGGTTTCACTTGTTAACATTAGTTAACTACATCAATTAACATGAACTAACAATGAAAAATTAACATTATTAAAATCAAAAGTATCAATTAATATTATTTAATGGACAGTTGTATTTTTATTAACCAATGTCAACAAAGATTAATAAATACTGTAACAATTATATTGCTCACTGTTAGTAAATGCATTAACCAATGTTATCTAATGGGACCTCATTGTAAAGTGTTTAATTTAATTTAATTTAATTTAATTTAATTTAATTTAATTTAATTGCACTGTAACTTTGTTAATTCACAATATAAGCTTATTTTGTTGACATATATGATTTGTTAACTCCACAATTGTAATAAAATGTTCTCCTCATAAATGCTAAAGTTAACTGGCCTTTTCATTAACTTGCGTGCTTGTGTTTGAGGACCATAAAAACAGAGTTCTTCAAGGCTATGGAGCCCGCGTGCCGTGTAAATGGGGTGAGGGCAGACAGCCATGTGTATTTGTTTAGAAGGGACTGACAGCACCGTCCTAAAAATCTGACAGATTTAATTATAATTTACACAAGGTCGTATAATTATAGTGCTCTTAAATCTCATTCTAGGCCACAAAAATCAACTTATTCACACATAATGGCAAAGTGCTCAATGACAATGTGACATGAAAGTATTTTTATGAGATTTTATTTAAGGGATACTGACCTTTGTATGCTGATATGTCATGTAGGCCCAGCATGCGATTAATTACAGCTTCCAGTGATGATATTGTGCTAGAGTTTTTACTGTGTGACAGAATGAGACAAGGGTTTTGCAAGAGCTTCTCAAATCCTCTGCTGACTGCTGGCATGTAGCAGTAGATATCAGTGTCAGCAGACCTCACAAAGTCATTTTAGTGTTTAAATGTGGAAGTTTGCTTGTTAGGGCGCTGTTCTCTTCTTTTAAAGTGTAATGAAAACTAGCATGATTCTGTGGGGAGTCTTGCAAAGATGGTAATGGTGTTACAATTCTGTGTGAAAATAAAGCTTACTAAGACACAACTGCTGTTTGCAGAGATAGAGAGAATAAATATATATTGCTTATACAATGATTCAAATTACCCTGTTAATTAATCTTTGAACTGACATGCACCCTCTAGTGGTAATGAATTGATTTTTATAAATTTTCTACAAATTGCTTAGACGCTAAAAGTGGTAGGCCTACTTGAGGCCCACTCAGTGAAACCATTCACTCATATACCTAAACTTTAGACCAAGTCTGCAAAACTACAAGCACATTACGTGCTTTAAACTCAGTTTGATATTGTAAAACAAACTTTTTGCAAAACTCTAAACACAAAACTCTCTACATTACACACATCATTCAAAACAAACAGTTCTTTTTGTTTCATTTGGGAAACTGCCATTTAAATGCCACACTTATTTACTGATGACCTACAGCCATGTTTTATGTCTGAAAACACTTATACATACATACAGTATATGTATGTATGATTTACTATGTGTGTGTATATAGTACACACACACACACACACACACACACACACACACACATATATATATATATATATATATATATTGAATATGCATACAAGCCAAGTCAGAAAGTCAACTTTATTTCTAAAGCACTTTATAAAATATAGATTGATTCACAGCAGCTTCACAATTAGTATCAAATTCAAATTCTGCTGTAAAGCAGCTCTAACAAATCAATAGTGTCATTATACAGCTCAAGTCAGTTCAGTATTGATTCAGTTCAGTTCAGTTGCATGTGTAAAATTCATCAGTTGTACATGCATACTGTATATACAGTGTATACGTGCATATGCATGTATGTGTGAGTGATATGACAAACTCCTGTGCACTCCACTGCACTCAAAAGACACACAAGAGTAGTGTTTTACATTTTTCACATCTGTGTGTAGTCTGGCGTGTATGTGGCTAATTATTTTATGTTTGTGTGTACAGTTACTACGCAAAAATAAAATTTTTAGAAGAGTTAAAATAGTTTTGAATGAAGTGTTTGCTTTCGCAAGATATGTGTGACGTTTTGCATGTTGTGTGTGTGTTTTGTGGTTTTGTGTTTTGAGAAATGGAGCCATATAGTTTAAAAAAACTGTGTAAGCATTTTTTAAAAACTGTATTTTATTTTATTGTTTTTGCCAGTATTTTGCTGTTGTCTTCACTTTCACTTCTTATCTTTACTGAATAGAAGATTAATACTATATGTGTGTGTGTGTGTGTGTGTGTGTGTGTGTGTGTATGGAGTTGTTTAAATGTCGAACTTTGCTTGTTAAAATTGTGAAGTATAACCTAAATTAATCTAGCTCTGTGTTTCACTGGTGGAAGTAGGTCAAGTAGGTCATCCTACAACAAGTAGGTCATCTCAAAACCAAATTGTTATTATAACTTTGAGTCTAATGTCCAACTTAGTATTAACAGTTTGACAAATGGCTGAGAACAGAAACTTTTTTAGTTGAATGTGTAGATACAGGATTTGATTTTAAGATAAACTTGAATAACAAAGAAAATGTTCGTGAGAAATCTTTATGTCTTTGTGTGCTTCAGGCTCTTCTCCTCCCCTTTATCAGAACTTCTGGTTTCCTCTAAATACAGATAGGATCTAAGAAAGCCGTGAGAGGATGTTCGATGATCTGTCACTGTCACTTAAAAAGCAGTGTATGTCTGTCGCAGTACCAGAGAAGATATTAAATACCATGAGTGCGATTTTTCTCTCTCTGTTGATGCTTTCATGCATCATAATGAAAATCTCACCCCTGCATCTCATTGAACTCCCTCCGATGGAATGTTCTCAAGAGGTAAAGATGCTGTTTATTCTCTTTAATCCAGTAACATTAATGTTATTCATATAAAAACTTAATTTTTCATTATGCTGTTTTCTGACAGGGAGTAGAATGCAGGGTTCAAGTAGGCAAGTATAAGTTGATGTCTTCTCTAAATTGACAGTAATATGAGGTTTTTAAAGACAGAATAAAAGATATCTGGTAACACTTTACTTGGAGGGGTGTGCATAAGACTGACATGACACCTTCATAATCATGACATGACACATGTCATGAATATGAAGGAGGTTTTATGCATGTTTATGACAACTGTCATTAAGTGTCATTCGCTCAGTTATGTCATTTTTAATGCAAATATGGCATTATTTGACCTAACCCTACCCCTACCCTTACCCCTAACCATAGCCCACAACAAAGACATCTCAAACAATGTCATCTTTGCATTAAAAATTACATAACTGAGCGAATGACACTTAATGACAGTTGTCATAAACATGCATAAAAAAGCCTTCATATTCATGACATGTGTCATGTCATGATTATGTAGGTGTCATGTCATGATTATGAAGGTGTCATGTCAGTCTTATGCACACCCCTTCAAGTAAAGTGTAACCAGATATCTTTGTCAAATATTTCTTTGACGGTCTTAGGTAACTGTTTAGATGAGGGTTGGGTGGTGCCAAGGTATGATGCCCCAGGGTTTCCTATTGTAACTGCGAAGGTAGCAGCCAAGAGGGATGACAGTGGACAGTTTGCACCTGTTCTATTTATTACATGGAGACAGTTACCTGACGGTAAGACGAGTATGATGACATATAGATGTGCACAAGACCATAATATTTAAAAATAACCAAATCATTTCAATCAAATTGCCTTTTTGACAGAACCTGTACAGATGGTCAGCATAATTATCTATTTAAAGGGGTCATATGATGCGATTTAAATTTTTCCTTTCTCTTTGGAGTGTTACAAGCTCTTGGTGCATAAAGAAGAACTGTAAAGTTGCAAAGACTAAAGTCTCAAATCCAAAGAGATATTCTTTATAAAAGTTCAAAGTCAGCCACGCCTACCTAAAACGGCTCGTTCTAACACGCCCCCACATATCTACCTCACTATGTGGGAAGATTTGCATAACGCCACCCAAATGTTCACGCAAAGAAAGAAGGCGTAACTTTTAGTCTCACTGTAGTTTTGTTGACGCTGCAGCCATGTCGTGGGGTATGTCCCCACTGGATGCAACAAATGCCTCGTTT
>NW_015557160.1:432962-440071 GCF_001515605.1 Sinocyclocheilus anshuiensis
GTAAAAATCGACGCGTTTCAAAAAGGCGGGGCATAGAGGAGAAACAATAATGTACAGTATGTGGAAAATAATGTGTTTTTAAACCGCATAAGCACATTTCATTACACCAAATACACAAAATAATGTTCTTTTTAGCAGCATCGTATGACCCCTTTAAAGCATTGTTTTTTTAAATTTTTTTATTAAATTATTTTCCTCAGGTAGTGTATTCACCCTCAAAGGGACTGAAGTGCGTGTGGTTGAAATGTCCACAAATCACAGTGTTTGTGTTCGTTACATTTTTTGTAACACACTGAGGACAAAAAAAACAGTACAGGGCAGGGTAAGAGTATTAATGTTTATATAATTATATATATGAAAAAGTGTGCTTTGAGACAATTATCACTCACAAATACAAAAAATATCAAGTAACACACTGAATTAAAAATGACATTTTGAAGTAGAAAGACTGAAGTATATTCTTGAAAAACGTACTCCAATAATCTTTGTTTTATTTACAACCCCCCCTACTTGTCTCTTTCCTTCATCTTTCCAGTGGACATTTTCTTTGGACAGAATTGTGGTCATTCCCAACTTTAAATACCAGGTTTTTGTAACCAATTTACCAAAGTCAGACAAAGGGAACTGTCCAATGATAACCAACATCACAGTTCCAGGTAAGAATTAATAAATGGCATAATCTTTATAAAACAGTTGAGGTTTGATGATTAGATATGTAGCAGACATTTAATCCATCAAGTTATCTGGAGCAAATGCTTTAACATGCTTTAAGCATGATATTAAACATAGAAAATTTTCATTATGTCCTATTGGGATAATTCTGAAGTGATGTATGCTTGTAAAGTGGTGTCCAATTCTTAAAAAGTGTACTCCTGTTAGGTAAACCTGTTTGTCATTTTAGAGCGCATTTGGGATACGAAGGTAAAATGGTCAGTGCCAAAATATAAAGAAAATGGTGACTTGGTGATAACCATAGAATTTGAACCAGAAGAGTTCTCTGACCAATACAAAGTCTCCATCTGCAGTCCTGACCTTCACCCAGATGCGGTATACTCCACACTGCCACCTGTTGTACGTTCCATCATAAGTGTATATTCATACATAGAATCAAGCATAGGAAGCAATATTATGAGCATGAATGCTAAATTAATTCTGTGTTAAAGGATAATAAACCCCCATTTCTGAGGGTTAATTTCACGCTGGAAGCATGGCGGATAAATCACTGTTTTTTGGAATTGGTGGTGAGTTAAGCCTACGATACACAGAGCAACTTTTTGAGCAATGTTGCTGGGCAATGCTGCCATCAATGAACGGGCAACCAGGTGAGACACAGGGCCCACGACCGATCTAAAGTACCCAGACAGAAGTTTGTTGCCCATTCTCAATGAAAAAGTGCACAAGCAATGTTGCTGGGCAATGTTGCCATCAATGAACGGGCAACCAGGTGAGACACAGGGCCCACGACTGATCTAAAGTACCCAGACAGAAGTTTGTTGCCCATTCTCAATGAAAAAGTGCACAAGCAACTTTGCTCAAAAAAGTTGCCCCATGTATCATCACCTTTGCAGTACCATTTATATGTGAGTACTGTTTGTTAATAATATTCAGTTGTATGAGGATGTTATGGTAATAATTGTTAATTGTCTTATATCACTAAATGACTAAAAGATGCCTTGTTCAACAGATTCAGCCACTGTCGGTTCAGAGCATGAATAACTGTCTGGAATACAGAGGGAAAGTTGATATCTGTCCCTGTATGTATTTCATATTAACACTGAATGTCTTATTGCCTGTCTGTTTTTAATTAGCCAGCATTCAAACTATGATTCACAGCAATGCAATTGTTTCAATGTTTGGCCTTGAACTCAACTGAAGTTCATTTGGCCTCTAGTTTATTTTATTTGAGTAGACCATTATCTTTATTAACATGTTAATGTCAGTTCTTCCAGGTGCTCCTGTTGTTTTTATTATTTTGGTGACACTGGTGCTGTTGTTGGCTGTACTGGCAGCTGCTGTTTGCGTTTTTGGCTGTATTATATTTTTGAAGAACAAGGATTCACATAAAGGTCAGTGCAAATAAATCAACCAATTAAATAAACACATAACTTAAGGTGATGAAACACAGTAAAAAAAAAAGTAGGGTGGAGACTTGATTGTAGGCATCAGTTGTTGATTGGATTTCTCTCAAAAGTGGAGGCAGATATACTGACTGGAATGGACTTTCATGATTCAAAACACTATATTTTTTATGCAAGTAATCAGATACAATCAGGACTACTAACCAAATTAAACAATATGTGCACATGAAATACGGATTTGAGAAATTGTATCTGAATGCTTCCACTATGAAAAATAGTCCATTAGGATTGATTGACACAGATCGTGTTTTGTGTTTAAAAATGCAAGAAACAATAAGCCCTGAGTTTCCCAGTTGGGAGTCTGTGAGAATATCTGGCAGACGAAATGGATGCATTTTTTTTAAATAATTGATTTTTTTTTTCATTTACAATAATACTATTATTTTACAATAAACGCAAAAAGTTGCATGTACAACATATAATAGTATTATACAATTACGATAAAATATAGGCTATAAGAATTAAATTTACAGCACCTTCATAAATTTAATAAAATAAAAAGAAAAGAAAAGCAAAAACACACCCAATGCCCAAATTCTTTATTCATCATTTTGTAGAAGTAGATAAAAAAAAAATCTAGTTCAATTTAATGCAGAAAAGGTGCATTGCCGTCTTATTTGAACTACAACTTCCCACCTCGTAAAAATACTAACTTCCCAGGAGTGTTATTACAATAGTGATATTTCTTATTTTGTTTAATGTTTTTATATTGTAATAATTTTAGAACATTATGTCCTGTTTAAGTAATGAACTGCAATACATGTGGTTGTTTTCAGAGATGGTAATATGTTTTATTCTTGTGCTACAATTGTGTGGCCTGTGCTACAAACCTCTCAACCTCTGTAGCACCAGTGCTATATGCAAAAAAAGTTAATATACAGCCCTGCCTTGTTCATTCCACTAAATGCAGCTTTGTTTAAATAGCCAGATCGCAATCTCGATTCAATCACCCACACAATCTTATTCCTAAATGACAATGATTCCACTAAAATATTAAACCTTTGACAAGTACAACTGATCACACTGTAACATTGAAATCTGCGTTCGCACTGCCACTGACCCAGAAACAGCAGTAGGTATGAAACAAGTTCACAACCACAGTTTCAATATATCAATCAATATAAAACTTTTCATAAACTGACTTTTCAATTGTTTTGCTGAATCTTTCACTCACTCTTTATTATTTCAATACGTTTTTAAGGTTTCAAAGCTTTTGTGTCTTAATAATAATCATGAGTTTTGACAGAAACGCCCTCCTCAGACAGCTCAACATGTGCAAAGGGTAAACTGGAGTGGAATCCCATTCAAGAGCCTAAGAGGGTCATCATCATTTATTCTCTGGACCACCCCCTGTACAAAGAAATCATCTTAAAGTTATGTGCCTTCATGAGGGCTAAATGTGGCACAGACATCACTCTGGATCTCCTGGACTCTGCCTGGCTCAGCACAATCGGCAGAATTCAGTGGCTGGATATGCAAAGGGAGCGAATCTCCAAGTCCTCAGATAAAGTCCTGATTTTGTGCTCTCCAGGCGTACATGCCAAGTGGAAGGCCATGTGTGGTGAGCACAAAGTGAGACTGAAGGAGGATGAACGTTCACCCATAGGAGACATGCTCACGCCAGCTCTGAGCCTCATTATACCGGATTTTGTTCATGCTTCATCTTTCCACAAGTACATGGTGGCTTATTTTGATGATGTGTGCAGTGAGGATGACGTTCCGGCACCTTTTAACGTCGTGGTGAAGTACAAACTCATGAAGCACTTTGAAGAACTTTACTTCCGAATCCTAGACATGGAAAAACATGAGCCAGGACAGATTAAGTGCATTGAAGGCATTAGGGAGAATGATTACATCTGCTGTCCATCAGGACAAGGGCTTCGGGATGCTATTGAAGCTTTTAAAAATTACCAGCTGAAGAATCCAAATTGGTTTGACATGGAGCTTTTGGACACTGATGATGAAGAAGAGGAAACCATCTTGGAGTCAACATTTCCTACAGACATTAACTATAGCTCTGTCACTGAATGCCATCAGCTGATTGAAGGGCATAAAGCTCATACATTTGTCAATACGATTAAGCATCAGAATGATGAACATGTTTTAAAGTCTTCTATCGCAGAGACAGCCATAATACTCAGCGAGAATTCTTCAGTTCTTACCACAGATGCGCATTCCAGTGGTCCAGTACTGAGTAGCTTTACAGCTATTAATGTGAAAGGTTTACTAGCAACTAAACCTTTGGCACAACATGCTTTATGCTTACAGGCTCTGTGAATCAGTCTAAAATTAAGCTTGACATCATCAGACTACTGTAACTATTACACTTCTGTTATATATTATAATTCCCATTATTTATTATATTTTAGTTCATCTTTGTTTTTGTCTGAATAGTAAGTTCAAAGTTAACGTATGTTAATATGATTCTACACAATTATGGTCATTTGTTCACAAATACAGTAAAAAAAAAAAGACATATAACCACAATAAACATGTTTATGTGAGAAAATTCAATTTGCTGGCAACTTTTTCAGATTATTTAGCTATGATAGCAGATAGGGCCAGCACGTCATATAAAAAATAATTTGTGCTTTTCATTTACTCTCCAAACTATAGGCAAGATTTATATTTGTCTACAAAACTAATTTTATGCATTTCAGTCAGCTGATTCCATACTTATTGTATGAAAGTGGCCTATCAATTTATGAAACCACTTATGAAACCATTTATATTCCATTTTTATAAACTATATATATATATATATACAGTGGGTACGGAAAGTATTCAGACCCCCTTCAATTTTTCACTCTTTGTTATATTGCAGCCATTTGCTAAAATCATTTAAGTTAATTTTTTTTCCTCATTAATGTACACACAGCACCCCATATTGACAGAAAAACACAGAATTGTTGACATTTTTGCAGATTTATTAAAAAAGAAACACTGAAATATCACATGGTCCTAAGTATCACAATAGCAAATAAATTACTCATAATTTATTGATTCTCCCTAATTCCTCTTTTCCATCTTTTAAATCTTCCTTTGTAAAATAGCCTACCACTTATATACACTCAGAAAGTCTTCCGTTTTGTGGACATTTACACAAAGACCAGTCATTAGTCAGGTGGCTTAGTCAGTCTTTGGAAGACTTTTGTCTTTCAAACACATTAACATGCACAAATTCAGGTTATTCTTTATTTAATCAAAAAGTAGTCTGATTATATTACCTGAAATGTGTAATGGATTACGTTACTAACTACAATTTTTGTCATGTAATTTGGGATCAGTAACGGACTACAATTTGTATAATCTTAATCTACCCAGGGGCCCGTTTCAATAAGGAGGTTCAACCAACTCTGAGTTGAAACTTGAACTCTAGCAGATATCGTCCTCTTTTGGAAGGCCAAACAAACTAGTTTTGCTTTCTCAACGAAACACAGCGCCTTCACGACATGGCGGCGGCGGCAACAATACTACAGCGAGAATAAAAGTTACGCCTTCTTTCTTTGCGTGAACATTTGGCCGGCTTTATGCAAAACTTCCCACATCGTGACATAGACATGTGGGGGCGTGTTAGAACAGAGCCGTTTTAGGTGTGGTTGACTCTTAACTTTTATAAAGAATATCTCTTTGGATTTGAGACTTTAGTCTTTGCAACTTTACAGATCTTCTTTATGCACCAAGAGCTTGTAACGCTCCAAAGAGAAAGGAAAAACAGAAATCGCATCATATGACCTCTTTAATATCCAGAATAAAGAGTTTTTTTTTTTTAAAAAAGAGGATTTGTTTAAGCGGAGTCGTGACTGAAGTCAAAAGTGAGTAGCGCGTGAGAAGCGTTTTAATGAGCGAACGCAGACAACTTTCTGAGTTCAGTTTTCATTGAACGACTAAAGTCCTGAATTGTTTACTTACTGGAGCCGTATGTTGGTTTTATGTTTAGTTGATCCTGTGTTTCGTCTTTTGAAACGTGCAGGATTGTGACAATTGCTTATATCAGCACGTCACTTGTCTCGAATAACTAGAGCACGACAAACTGTTCCATTTGAAGTTTGTGGAAACTCTCCAGCACACGGTGGTTTGATTGTATTTGACGTTGTTTTCTAATGAGTTTTGCTGACCTGAAGATCCAGTTCTGAAGATGTGGAGGTTGTCTGCGTTTCTTAGACGTTGCATTACATCTTCATCCAGCAGACATTGCAAAAAAGGTGAAGTAGCACAAACCACAGCTCTACATTCAGGTATTTGCATTCAGAGCAACCGTGTCCCGATTTCATGTTACTATGCAATGCCTCTTTCAAACTAATTGACTAATTTCATCCAAAAATTATTTAGTCTCAGTGTTGTTCCAAGCCTGTTTTCTTATCTTCTGTGGAACACAGAAGAAAATATTTAGCAAAATGTCCAAGCCTTTACTTTCCATTAAGTAAACGGGGACCTTGGATGTCAGGCTCCAAAATGACCAAAAATCACCATAAAAGCAATCAATGTGACTCGTGCAATATTCCAAGTTTTCTGAAGCAATAATATAGCACTATATTAGGAACAGAGCAAAAATTTTATTTGCTTCTCCTATATCATTTGTCAGTCTTCAGACATGTGAGAACCAATTCAAACTTGGCGAGCATGTCTTGGGTCACCAAATTTGGTACAGTGTTGTTTGGGTCAACCATATTTCTCCTACAGACAGTCTGTTTATCATCCATCCAGATGTGAAAGAGGCTTTAGCAGGTCATAGGCCAGTTGTGGCTTTGGAAAGCACTATTATCACACATGGAATGCCTTATCCTCACAATCTCAGGTAGAAAATATGATAAATCTCTTACAGTGCTGTCAAATACTTATCATCTGAACTTTTCCCTCAAGTCATTCTAAAGACAGGCTTGTAACATGACTTTTTATCTTAAAGGGGTCATATGATGTTGCTAAAAAGAACATTATTTAGTGTATTTGGTGTAATGAAATGTTTATGCG
>NW_015557160.1:440422-467349 GCF_001515605.1 Sinocyclocheilus anshuiensis
ATTTAAATCGCATCATTTGTCCCCTTTAAAAAATCACTACAGACTATTTCTGTTGTATCGTTGCACAGGGTTTTTTAAAGACAAGAATGTGGAGAACTTTGAATCTGTACTCTGAATCATATCTGAAGGATTCAGTATTTACTGGCTTTATTTCCTTTGTATTTTAGCACAGTAAAGGAAGTGATTGTGAGGGCTGAGGGTGCAGTCCCAGCAACCATTGGGATTCTTGAGGGCAGGATTCATGTGGGCCTTTCTTCAGATGAACTGGACTTCCTGGCACAAAGCAAAACAGCACTAAAAGTGTCCAGAAGCGATCTACCTTATGTCATCAGCAAGGTCTGGAACTAAAGTTATCTTTGTTTGTAACTAATGTGATTATACATATGTGAAATGTCTGTGCTTTGATAATTTATGGTTTGTCGGGTGGCACAACTGTCTCCGGCACAATGATTGCGGCTCACAGGGCTGGGATTCCTGTCTTTGTAACCGGAGGCATTGGAGGAGTACATAGAGATGGAGAAAACGGCACGTTTATTTTCAAAATTGTCCTTATTTTCATGTGAAATGTGTACTGCCGTGTATTTAATGACCAATATATTATCTCTTGTAGCCCTGGATGTGAGCGCAGACCTCACTGAACTGGGTCGAACACCTATTGCTGTTGTGTCTGCTGGGGTGAAATCCATCCTAGATATCGGTCGCACTCTTGAGTTCTTGGTAAGTGCTCGAACCCAGTTACCATTTTGTAAGTCTGCATGTGAACACAGACACTGGGGGAAATAGCAGTAAAATTGTGAAAAGTTGTTTCATAACTTTTGAGGTGAGAGTTTTTGACCTTTGCTGTCATCTAACTGTCACTTAAAGTTAAATTTAAAAACACGAATAATGTAGTAACACTGTTATATGTAATTTCTAGAACGAATCTTAAAATTAATATTCAGACAAGACACCTCAGGTGAATAGGGTAAAAAATGTAACTAACAGATATCACCATACTTCCCCAGTTTACTGATTACATTAAGAATTTCAAACAAGTTTCCTGAAATGTTAAGTTTAAATATGCAAAAGAGGCATTATCTAATTAAATATGCACCAACATTGGTTAAAAGCAGGTTCAAAATACTTAATTTTCATTCATTTCATTAGTTCATTAGTTTCATTTTATTGACATTTGAGTCATAAGTTTTTACAGAGGGGATTTTGGATATCTCTTTTTATCACTCATAAATCAGGAAATACTGTCAACAGCCAGAAAAAATCAGCATGTTTTTATAAATGAAATAGTGTAAAAACTCAGGCATATGATATATGAACAAACCCCTTTCTAAAAACTTTCAAAATATAGAAAGGAATAAAACTATAATGTTTAGTGTGTATGTAAATGATGCTAAGTGCATGAGAAAAAAAATCTAATTTTGAGAAAACTGCTTTTAAAGATATGTATTGTAATTGAAATAAATAGTGTAATAAAATAAACACTTAAAATGTATTTTGGATGTTTTCTTCCCACTAGTCTTAACACACTACGAAAAGCCAAACAGTCCAAGATTTCAAAACTGATCCATGCATGTTGTGTCTTTTCTTATTTTTTTATCATAATATGTAAATAATTATAATACACAAATTTTAATATCCCAGAGTCAGATTAGATTTTTATATATATATTAGGGCTGTCAGTTTAACGCGTTAACTTAATTAATTAGTTATGAAAAAATAACGCGATTAAAATATTTTAACGCAGTTAACGCACTGGCCCCGCCTCCAGACCTGTACCTCATCTTACATTTCATACAGTTGACAAATATGATGCAGAGCAACGACTCCATAAATGCAGTTATGCGATAAAATTCAAGATATTGGTGCAAAATGCTCCTGTATGAGCATTTGTCTCATATTTATATCATACGATATCACGAGCAGGGAGGGCAGTATTACACGAGTGCTGATTTTGTCCCGAATATCACGAGTTTAAATGTGATTTTATACAACAGTTCCGTAGTGTTTAGTTTCTGAATGAATCCGCATTTGAATCGTGTGAACCAATGATTCAAAGTCCCATTCATAAAATGAGTCGTTTACTGAATTCCTGAATGAATTATTAGATTGATTTAATGAATCCAATGACTGAATGAGTGACTCATAAAGACATTTACCACCACCTGCTGGCAGATTTAGTTTCTTATTTAGAGTATAATTTCTTAAAAAAAAAAAGAAAACAAAAACATTAAAGGGATAGTTCACCCAAAAAATTTAAATTCTGTCATCATTTATTGACTCTCATGTTGTTTCAAACCTTTCTTTTGTGGAACATAAAAGAAGGTATTTTGAATACTGTTGGTAAAAAAAGCTGTATTGGTTACCAATGACTTTCATTGTATGAAGAAAAAATACTGAGAGGTTTCTTAAATTATTTTCTTTTATGTTCCATAGTTTGTGTTAGGCCGTTGTAGACTAAATGTTTATGTGTAATAAATTTTATGTTGAATCAAATAAAATATTTCTTTCTAAAGCTACAATGTGTAATGTCTACTTGATACTTTCTCATTTAACACAAAAATAGCTTTAAATAATCTTTTGTGGGTATTTTCACAGTCAAATTTATTTTGCGATTAATTAGATTAATTAATCGGCACATGTAATTAATTAGATAAAAAAATTTTAATCGACTGACAGCCCTAATATATATATATAAAATCAAATCTGACCCTGGGATATTAAAATGTGTGTATTATAATTATTTACATATTATGAGTTCTAATTCAAAGATCAGTGCTGTTATTGACTGGAAACTCAGGGTGTGTGTGTGGCCACATATGGAGATTCAAAGAGCTTCCCGGCTTTCTTCTCTCGGCAAAGTGGATTTACTTCTCCTTACCATGTCTCCAGTCCTCAAGAAGCAGCAGATCTTGTTGGCAAGTCTAAGTGTTTAAGCTTTTACCACAAATACATTTGTCAATATTGCACATTTACTGAATGCTGCAGTGATCCTAATTGAAAGCTAGGTGAAACAGACATCATAGATAATGTTCCTCTGCATATCCTCATCCTGCTTAGTCATTTGTGAAGGGTTCTTTAACTCTCTCGTTCCTCAACAGCAAGCACACTATCTCTGGGGCTGCAAAGTGGTCTTCTGTTGGCTGTTCCCATCCCTGAGGAACATGCAGCCACGGGACAACAGATAGAAGACGCCATACAAACAGCTGTGACTGAGGCCAGGTAGAGAAAAATAGTGCTTGGCCATACTATATGCCACATATAATGATAAGCACTTCTGAAAAAAGCATTTTCTTTGTATATCTGAAGCTCAAAAGGTGTCACAGGAAGAGATGTCACCCCTTTTATCCTTCAGCGAGTCACTGAGCTGACTGAAGGGAAGTCCTTGCAAGCCAGTATCCATTTAAGATGGATAAAAAAAAAGATGATAAAACTTATTGCATTTATGTACTTATGACACTAACTTGTCATGTTAATTTTGATTTCGTGTGTCCTTTTGTGGTATTTTCCTGAAGTTCATTCACTTTCAGATAGAGCACTCATCCATAACAATGCCAAGGTGGGCAGTCGGATTGCATGTGCCCTTTCTAAACATAAAAAAGTGAAGGCAACTTCAGAGGTGATACTAAGACCCAAAAGTCAAAGGACAAGAGAACAGGCTCCAAAACTGTAAGTGGCACAAAACTGAATGCCTCAGATGGTCTTTACAAGACATAATAAGCTCTTAAGGAATTTTATAACATTTAATTTTTAGTGTTGTTACTGTTAACTAATACTACATTTAAAAAATTGAAATAAAGCTAAAATAAAATATTAATATTAGATGAAAAACTTAAAAAAAAAAGTAAGCCAAAATTAGAAATGTTGCCTTGACAACCAACTGAAATAAGTACTAAAGCTGAAGTACTAAAATGACTACAACTAAAACTGAAATTAAAAGGCTAAATAGAAATAAAAACCCCAAAACTAATAAAAATGTCAAAAGCACATAACAGCATTATTAAAGTTTAAATTCAAACGAAAATATAAAAATAAAAGCTAATTTAAAATATTAATAAATACTGTAATATTATATTAAAATGCTAAAATAACACCGTTTATTTCTCTCAGATTGTGATTGGTGGAATAAACGTTGATTTCATCGCTAAAGGAACAACACAGAAATTGGTGGTAAGTCTAATAACAAGCTAAAGGAGCTTAAGTTACTTTTTATGACATTAGGTTAATATTATATATTCGTATTGTATTTTCAGTTTGGTGAGATAAATTCAGGAAGTGTTTGTCAGTCATTTGGAGGTGTGGGCAGAAATATTGCTGGCATGTAATGTGTCATTCATATTATTATTAACGAATATGTACAATTCCTCTTATTGCCTATATTTGCCTATGTTTGGGCTCAGTAAGATTTTTTAAATGTTTTTTAAAAAGTCTCTTTGCTCACCAAGGCTGAATTTATTTGATCAAAAATATAGTAAAAGAGTAATACAGGTGCATCTCAATAAATTAGAATGTCGTGGAAAAGTTCATTTATTTCAGTAATTCAACTCAAAGTGAAATATTATTACACCTTTAACTGTTTTGTATTTTAATATATTTTAAAATGTAATTTATTCCTGTGATGGTAAAGCTGAATTTTCAGCATCATTACTTCAATCTTCAGTGTCACACGATCCTTTAGAAATCATTCTAATCTGCTGATTTGCTCAAGAAATGTTTCTTTTATCAGTGTTGAAAACAGTTGTGCCACTGGACATTTCAAATTTTGTACACAAGAACAGCATTTATTTAAAATAGATACTGTCACTTTTGAACAATTGATTGCATCCTTGCTAAATAAAAGTATTAATTTCTTACTGACCCCAAACTCTTAAAGTAACCCTGACGCTTTTTGGATTTTAGTCCAGCTATGTTAGTTTGCTTAGCATTTACATGCTAATTCACATCTAAACACTGACAAAAACCTTGGCTAATAAACGTATTTGAAATGTTCAGTCTTTTTATTTCAGAGGTAAACAGAGGAAATAATAATGCTGATTCATCCTGCACTCACTCATTTTGTCCAATCAGATGCACTATAGAATGATATTGTCCCGCCCCCTAATAACACATGCAAATGACAAAAAATAGCAAATCATGTTCATGGCTGTGATGAAATTAAAATCTATTGGCTTTAAAAAAAAAAAAAAAAGACAAACTCTCCAATAAATATTTCCCATGCGAACTTCCTGTTGAAATAAGAAAATCTGCAAGGGCTTTAATGTAACGTTAACAACTAGTTTGATAACATAAATCATTTTTTATTTTTTTATCTTTACGTTCAGGTATCTCAGTTTGAGGACCAGCTTGCGTCAGCATCTCTCGTAGTTCTTGATGGCGACATTCCAGTTTCGACCATTGATTACGTGTGCTGTATCGCCAAGAAACGTGCAGTCCCAGGTAAACCTCATTTATCTAATACTGCTTCAGAGCATTGAGGTCATAGTTTCAAGACAGTTGCAACGTGCATATTGCATGTCTTTTTCTTATGCTGCAGTGTGGTTTGAGCCCACGGATGCAGATAAGGCCTGTAAGCCCTTCCTGTCAGAGAGCTGGAAAGCCCTGTCTTACACCTCCCCCAACCTGGCTGAGCTCTGCACCATGAATCATACACTAGGTCTACCCACTCCTACAGGTACCGGAGTTAGAAACCACCTAAAATAACGTATGCTTGACTGCCGGACAGGAAGTGGCAGAGCTACTTGAATATTAATTAAAAAAATATTTTGATTTAGAGGTGCCCATATCACTTGAGGATGTCTTGGGCTGTATACCGGCTCTGTCCCGCCCCCTGCTGGAGCATCTGCATTGTGTGGTGGTCACTTTAGGTGCGCTAGGTGTAATGGTGTGTGGAGAACATGATGCTGACACTGTACATTTGCAGCCACAAAAGCAAAAGCGGGTATAATGGCCTTATTATATTAATCATAAAGGAATAGTTCACCCAAAAATGAAAATTTGCTAAAGATTTACTCATCCTCAGGTGATGCAGATGAGTTGTTTCTTCATGGGAACAGATTTGGAGAAATATAGCATTACATCACTTGCTCACCAATGGATATTCTGCAGTGAATGGGTGCCGTCACCAATGGGTAGAGTCCAAACAGCTGATAAAAACATCACAATAATCCACAAGTAATCCACACGACTCCAGTCCATCAGTTGACATCTTGTGAAGTGAAAATATGTGTGTTTGTAAGAAACAAATTCATCATAAAGACTTTTTTTTTACTTCAAATCTCTTTAACTTCAAAACTCAATCCATAATATTGCTTCTCCAGTGAAAAAGTCAGCTCGTCTGAATCAGGAGAGAAATATACACAGATCAAGCACCGTTTACAAGCCAAAAAGTTCTAAACAAATGTAGGTGGATTTTGATTTAAGAGGACAACAGAGGATGGACTTTTTCACTGGAGAAAGCATTATTATGGATTATGGACTTGTTTAAAGTTAAAATGCCTTAATGATGGATTTGTTTCCTACGAACACACAGCTTTTGCTTCACAAGACATTAATTGATGGACTGAAGTCGTGTGGACTACTTGTGGATTATTGTGATGCTTTTATTAGCTGTTTGGACTCTCATTTTGACGGCACCCATTCACTGCTATTACTTGGAGTAAATCTAAAGATCTTAATTGTAACATTAAAATGCTGAACATTATTTATGCCTTTTTATAGCAGAAGGGACGGCTGTGTGCCATTCATTATCCTGCGCTGGCTGTGAGCGCTAAAGAAACAGTAAATGTTTCTGGAGCTGGTGACAGGTATGTTAACAAAAGTTTTAACATCATACAAAACAAACAATATCATGTTGCATTAGACTCTCTCTATCTCATCTAGTTTTGCTGGAGCAATGATGTTTGAGATCTGATGTCTGGACACAGACAGCTGTGTGCGTATGGGTCTCATTGCCGCCCGCACATCCTTGCTGTCTCCTCATCCAATAGATCCGTCTCTTACAGCAGATGCCATCCATCCAGAAAAGTCACACTCTCAACTGTGGTCAAAGTCTACATGTGTGTGGATGGAGGACTAAAATATGGTCTAAAAGAGACTAAAATCTTACCAGCAGACATCTACAGTCATGGTACATCAGGCTGTATATATAGGTGGTACTTATATGTGAAGTCTGATATATAGACTTCATATGTATTTTAATTAACTGAATTTGAATACATTGATTTTTTTTTTTTTTTTGTCTAAACCTCTGTCACACTGATATTATCTGTAGTGGTGGACACCTTCAGAAACATGAAAATCCTACCTCATAACTAAAACATCTGTGTTTTTAGCATTTTATAGTATTATAACATACTTGTGTTGATAGCTGGTATTTTTTAGTACTAATTTTTAATCATGTCAACTACAATGCTTTTGCATTGCATTTTGAATGTTAGAAATTAAAATAAAATGCTTTTATAATTTCAAAATATATTTTCAAATTTTTGTTCTTTATAATTGTAATCATTGTATCATATTAACTCGTAAAATGTAACTATTAAAAAGGTTACATTTAACATTACTATTTGAGTAAATGTCGAAAAAGAAGTGGTGATATAAAATCAAGTTAATTTTTTTAAATGTAAAATAAAAATTTACATTTTAAATATCTTTAAATATCTTGTATAATTATACATGCAGTTTTTATTATATGAACTGAGAAAATACATCAAACTTTACTATTAAAAAAGTTACATTTAACATTAGTATTTGGGTGAAATTTCAAATACATAAAAATGTGAATAAAAATGGTGAGAAATCTAAAAGAAATTGTCATATATCGAAGTTATTTAGTTAAATATTTTCATTGTAATCTCTATACAATACCAAAAACAAATTAAAAACTAAAAAAAATTTAAATACTTTTTAACTTAATTTATTTTATTTTTCCTAACTGCACCTAAATATGATATGATGGCAATATGTGTCGCCTCTTGTGGCGACTGTAGTACATTACTGATGTTAAAAATAATGATGACTAATAAACTACATCTCCCACAATGCATTGTGCCTCGCATCTTGCGCAAACTCAGCGAGAGGTGACTGGTTACTGTATTCCCTCCTCATTTCAGAGTAAGATGGTGGTAAGAATCTGTTACCTAAATAAACAGTAAAACTGAGTAGGAAAACATCTAATCAGTTTTGAACATCTGAGCTGTGGAATAGTGCTCATTCCAAACTATCAGATAGGCACATCTGATCAGTTGAAAGGGAGAATCCCCCGCCTAAACTAGAGTGAATATCCATTGGAGTGGGATCCCTGCAATACAGGACCAGCTAGAAGAAGTGAGTACCCTACAAAACAACTGCTTTAATCGCGATCAGTGCACCCGAATATAACTACTACATCAGTATTAGGTTTGTATAAGTGTGTTGAAGCAGACTAACCCCATGGTTAAAGAATAAAACATTGAGTTTAAGTAAAGGTTGAAGTCAAAGGTGGACGGGCGGCTGTTCCTCCTCTAGTCGCCGGGCCGTTTAGTAGGAGAGTCGCAGGCTTTAGCTGTGTGTAGGCCGCAACATAGAAACGTTTAGAAAATATTCGTTGTCGACAAAATATATATGGAGGGAAAGTCGTTTTATTGCCGTACAATCATTTCAAAATATGCATGCTTTTAAGTGTGTGTGTTATTGATTGTTGGAGAGTGAATTAAATGTTTTTAGGCGTTGTGTTTTGTGCCGCACGTCAGATGAAGTCTGTCCCAGCTGTGGAGACACCTGACCGGCTTTCAGCTCGACTCACGCGCCGCTAGACATATACGATGTGAGATATCAGTAATTGCGATTTTAATAAAGATTCATAGATATTAAAGTATTAAATGTGTTGGTTACTTATTTAATGTAAATTTTAAGCAGAAACGGGCTCTACGAATCTAAACAGTGTTGTGATCTGGGCAGATGCGATAGATTGAAGTGTGAATGTTTAATATATGCTTTCGCTGAAAATGCTAATAATAATTTGCTTTTAGAATTTAATTTTTTAAAAATGCATTTGTTGTGATACAAATGTCAGCGTTGAACAAAAGAGATACTGAATCGTATGTCATTCGCAGTTCATTTAGATAAAAAGCTTTAGTATTTTGTGCTGCATACAACATTGTCTCTGCATTGTGTTACAATTATTTATTTGAAATTGACGTTTTAAATGAGGTATTCGTGCCTGTTCATGGACTGTGAACACCTGATTTGCAGTCGTCTCTAATGTGACCCAGTGGTCCTATTCTGCAATCCCAAAACATCAGCATGTTTATAGACAACTGGGCTAACTGACTGTAATGAGAGTAACATGAAAAGGCTTAATGTGATTTGTGGTAGATTGATGTTTTGGACTGCTATGAGCCCATGACAGCGGACTGTATTCATTTGTCATGGCTATTCACTTTGTTTTGATCTAACTGCATGCCATTTTTCAATATGAATATTTAACAAGAGCATTTATGTACTAGAATAAAGTATTGTCATCATCCAGGGTGCCACATTTAAATAAAATCCGCTTGCCTTGACTTTGTATCAGCCCTTTGGCCGACCTGCCAGAGACTCTCCCGAACTTGCCGTACGATAGGATGTCCCGCAGTCCCGAGCTGAAAGAAGACCCCATGGAGTGCCCACTGTGCATGGAACCGCTGGAGATTGACGATGTCAACTTCTTCCCCTGCACCTGCGGCTACCAGATCTGCCGCTTCTGCTGGCACCGCATCCGCACAGATGAGAACGGCCTCTGCCCTGCTTGCAGAAAGGTACGATTCTGCTTGAAATTTGTACGTAGGCTTCTAATGATAGTGATGGACTACTTCATATCAACGTCGCCATTGGGTCGCCGTTACATTGTATATGAGAAGCTGTCCTTGATGTGCACTTTCTCAGGTAGTAGTCGATACCGATATGGCCGATAGCAATATCTAAAACAGTGGTTCTCAACTGTTATATCACGAACAGCTGGAGAAAACGATGTTAATAAAGGCAAATAATGAAACCCAGCTAACGCCGAATATAACAACCTGTATAATCATGGATAGCTTGTATAGATTGCAAAATAAAAGGGCTTATAAACATTTTAAAAGGGATGAGAAATTTGGAGGAAAATGTTAGGTGTGAATGTATTGTTAAATATAAAAAGACATTGTTTTGTATAAGCACAGCGGCCGAACATTGTCTGATTTAACCGACTGTAATGTTCTCAAACCTGGTTATGCAATTGTGGCTAAAGCGTATTGCGCCACTTTCTTGGCAAACCGCACTTCCCAAGTGTAAACGCGATGTGGTTCATTTGACTCACTGTGATGGTGTCAGCTTGGAAACTTGACCTATTTGCAAAGTTCTTTGAGAATTGCCGTCCCTCAGATACCGGTTCAAGCGAGGTAACTGGCTCTGTGTGTTCTGTAGCCTTACCCGGAGGATCCGGCAGTATACAAACCGCTGTCACAAGAGGAGATCCAGAGGATAAAGAACGAGAAGAAGCAGAAGCAGAACGAAAAGAAGCAGAAGGTGACGGAGAACCGCAAGCACCTGGCCAGTGTCCGTGTGGTGCAGCGGAACCTCGTGTTCGTCGTAGGACTTTCTCAAAGACTTGCGGATGCCGAGGTGAATGCTCGTATTAGACAATGCTAATGCCTTTTTTGTTTTTTGTTATATGATTATTTGAATCTACTGAATTATGAACTTTTAATATTTTTTTAATCTCACTGACCCCAGACTTTCGAACAGTAGTCAAGGCTCGAAATTGCGACCATTTTGGTCGCATATGCTCCCGAAATTTAATCTGTGCGACCTCAAAATATATTTGGGAGCATTTGTGCGAGTGCATATAATTGTTGTCGTGCGACCTGTTTTAATTTCTCTAAAAACGTTCAGAGTATGTGCCTTCTGAGTGTTGATACGGTGACCTGTCTGCCGTTCTATGAAACGTTAGGCTACATAACCAATTAAACTTCATCTTTACATTCTTAACTTTAATGCAGATTTTAGATTGGTTAATATTAGCTGTCAATCACGGAGCACCAGTGCTACCAAGTAAAAAAGTTAATTTCGAGCCCTGGTAGTGTACAAAGAATTAACAAAAGTGTTAATTTATTTTTTTTAATTCTTACTGATTGCAAACGTTTGAACGGTAATGTATTTAATCACAGTATTTGTGTATTTAAATCACTGATCATGTAAAATCAGCTGCCCCTTTTGGCCATATCACATCAGTCAGAAATGTGTCACTTCCTGTAGGAGGTGAATGAGAATAGCACAAAAATAGAGTGTTTTCATCAACGAGTCATTTGCATTTAGCTGAACAAAAGGAAATTTCCTTCCTCATTTAATTTCACAGTTTGATTGTGTGATAAGTGGGCATAATTCAGCGTAGTGTCTGTTTTGTGGTTCATGCAATAATTCACTTGAAGAATCACTGTCACTTTGATTACTTCTTAGGTTCTAAAGCGCCCAGAATATTTCGGAAAGTTCGGCAAAATCCATAAAGTGGTCATCAATAACAGCACATCATATGCAGGTTCACAGGTAAGAAAAGCCACATGTGATTTCGCTTATGAAACTTGATGCTCACATGCTTCTTGTGCATTCAGCGCCTGTGAAAAAGTCTCTGGCTTAAGGCTACAGCAAAAGAGTAGAATAAAGAAAACACACACTTTTTATATTTATTTTGACCTTTCACTCCACAGGGTCCTAGTGCCAGTGCCTATGTAACTTACATTCGTTCAGAGGACGCCCTTAGAGCAATACAGTGTGTGAACAATGTCATAGTGGATGGTAGAACACTCAAGGTAAGTGCAAAAGCATCACAACCTAAGCCATTTACAAAATATTATCATATGTTACATTTATTATGTCTGTGATGAATATTTATTGTGTATTCTGTCACTTTGAAGTTGTTTGGTATTAAAATAATTACCTGTCGTTGTTTTGTCTCAAGGCTTCTTTAGGTACAACAAAGTACTGCAGTTATTTTCTCAAAAGCATGCAGTGTCCTAAACCAGACTGCATGTATTTACATGAACTGGGGGATGAAGCGGCTAGTTTTACAAAAGAAGAAATGCAGGTGAGCGCATATGTGTTTACACTGCAGATCAATCAGTTGAGACGGCGTCAATACATAAATTACATTTACAACATTTTTTGCTGTCTGTTTTTTTTTTTTTTTTATCTGGATATTGTTCGGCTACTATGTGTAAATTGTTTTTAGGCTGGGAAACATCAAGAGTATGAACAAAAATTACTCCAAGACCTTTACAAATCGAACCCCAACTTTTTACAAACCTCAGCATGTGGAGAGAAGTCGAAGAGCAAACCCAATTCCACTCAGAGGTGGTGTTTTTATCCTGAATTTCATTGCTGCACACACCCAGTCAGATGAACATATTCATATTTTTATAATTGAAATTGAAAGTTGCTTTATTTTGCGTTATGTTCTATAATTAACTAAATAATAATTAATTTCTTAAAATGTATAGAAAGAAATACACGGTACCATTGAAAAGTTTGTGGTCAGTAAGAGTTTTTGGTAAAAGTGTAAAAGTGTCTCATCAAGGCATTTATCTGATCAAAAATACAATAAAAATAATAATTGTGAAATAATACAATTTAAAAATATTTTTTAAAATCTATTTTAATATAATGTAGTCCTTGTGTTTTAAATATATTTACTCCTGTGATGGCAAAACTGAATTTTCAGCAATCCCAATTTGCTGATCAAGAAATATTTCTTATTGTTATCAGTGTTGAAGACAGTGCTGCTTAATATTTTGTAGAGACTGTGATATATACATATTTCTTTGATGAATAGAAAGTTCAAAAGAATGGCATTTTATTTGAAAATTGATTATTTGTAATTATAAATGCCTGTCACTTTTGATCAATTTAATTCATCCTTGCTAAATAAAAGTATTAATTTAAACAAAAATATTTCTGACCCCAAACTTTTAAATGGTAGTTTATAAATTCAATTTTTAGAAGTGCATATATTCAATCTTTGAGAAGTGTGATTTTCATTTTCAACTTTAGCATTTTTTTTTTTTCTTAATTTTTTCAGACCCAATAGTACCAATAAAGAAGGGTGGCCCTCATTACAGAACTATGGGAAAATGGTTAACGGTTTAACCACAGAGCATCGCAAGTCCCCTCCTCTTTTAGACTGCCTAACAGACTCAGACCACATGACTCCAGATGAACCAGACCCTGAACAGGGAACAGAACAGAACACAGGCCTTCCACCTTTCCCATCAGCCTTAGAGCCTACCAGGTACTGTACTGCAGAAGCCTAGCCAATAGTAGCTTTGATATTCAGCAATATACAATGATTTTTCTTCCTGTGTGTTTTGCTGCGTGCTTATCACACTGTGCTTTCATTTCAGTCCAATTGGCAAACAATCAGAATCCATAAATATAGGAAATGGGGAAACTATATCACAGGTAAGTTCTAAAAAACTATTGAATCTCTAAGAATAGTTATTGTGGGTTTGTTTTATTCATTTTTTTGATCCATCTGTCTGCATTTGGTTTGACAGACATCCAGTAGCGATTCCCCATCTCCTCCACCTGGCCTTACTAAACCCAGCCTCGTTGTGCCCATCAGCGTGGCCAAACTCACAGCGCGCTCACCCTTCGAGGGGGCGGCAGCAGAGTCTCAATCTCTTTTCTCAGACAACAGCAATTTCAGACATCCCAACCCCATCCCCAGCGGCCTGCCTCCCTTCTCCAGTTCACCACAGGGAGCCTCTGACTGGCCCATGACTCCAGAACCACAGAGCCTTTTCACCTCAGGTAGGCGTGTGCAGTGAATGCAGTGTAGTGGGATTTTGGAGCAATAAGATTGCAGTGTGGGCGGAGCTAATCGGATAAGCCCATCAATCTCTCTTCCTTTTTGCAGACACTATCCCAGTGTCGTCCTCTACTGATTGGCAGGCGGCCTTCGGTTTTGGCTCTTCGGCCAAGCAGCAGCAGCAGCAGCAGGACGATGACCTCGGCTTTGACCCATTTGACATCACACGGAAGGCCCTGGCCGACCTCATAGAGAAAGAGCTGTCAGTCGAGGAGCATTCCCCCCTCTCTCCCAATCCCTCTTCCCACCAGAGGCGCCTTCCTCACCTCCAGCACAGAGGCCTCTATAACTCCTTCAGCCTGCCCCAACACATGGCCGCACGCCACCCCTGGATGGGCCTCCCCACCCGCAATAACCTCACACACTTGAACCACACGGCCTCAGCTGCGCACAGCCATTTCTTAGACCTGAGCATGCCGGCCCAGCACCACAGCACTGGCCTTGGGGGGATTCCTATATCAGGTTAGGGGATGCATCTGTCTCGTGTGCTCCAGTTTTTTTGTGAAACACCTGTGTGTGTGTGTGTTAAAACACCTGGTCTAAGCAGGGCTACAGTTGTAGCCCACTGATCCAAATACAAACAAGTGGTTGAACTCATTCCCAGTATGTTTATTGTTTTATTTTGCACCTTGATGGCTAATTCAGATTTTTTCTGAAGTCTGGTCATCTTCAGTGTTGTTATTAACTAAAACTATTAAAAATTATTTCTGTAATTGAAAAAAAGCATAAATAAAATTTAATTAAACACTTAAACTTAAGAAATGTTGCTTTGGCAACTAAAATAAGTAAAAGTGACTTCCAAATGGACTAAAACTGAAACATAAAGCTAAATATAAATATTTTTAAAAAGCACAACAATATTACTAAATTAAAATTAAAACTGAAAATATTTTATAAAGCTATTAATTAAAATAAAAATGTATATAAATAGCTTATAATAAATACTATAATAGTATAGATTAATACTAAGATAGCACTGGTCATCTGTATCCGGTTTTTTTTTTTTCTTTGTTGATTATCCCATTTAACATAAAAATTGCTTTCAAATGTCATTTTCATGTAGATGTAAGGATACCACAGAGTTTCAATTCTCATTTTTTTCATTAATTTCAGAAAACAATGGCTCTGTAGAAAGTATAAATGTGAAAGAGTGGCAGGACGGACTGCGAGCACTCCTACCAAATATCAACATCAACTTCGGAGGCCTCCCGAACTCTACCTCTTCCTCCTCCTCTTCCTCCACTTCCAGTGTGAACCACATCGGGGTGCCGGTAGGCTCGACTGGAGTCTCGCACAGCCTCAGCTGGGACAGTACGGCCAGTTGGATGGATCCCGCCATCATCACAGGTGTGATTTGTGTTTCGTAAACCCTCTGCACACGGATAAACCCTTCATCTCTAATAGTACTCATTCATGTCCCTTTTCAAACTCCAGGTATCCCAGCATCTACAGGCAACAGTTTGGACTGTCTCCAGGATGACAATCCGCCACACTGGCTCAAGTCGCTGCAGGCACTCACAGAGATGGACGGACCGCCCAACTCCAGCGCACTCCCACAGCCCCCGCACACCGGCCTCCTAGACGCGGCGGCCCAACTCTCCTTACACAGAGCCGCCTGGGCCCCTTACCTCCCTCCTCCCACACTAACCCCAAGCCAGTTCCACTCCCCACCTCCAGGCTTTCAGACAGCCTTCAGACCCCCAGTGCAGACGGCCACAGACATCCTACAGAGTGCCGGTATTGACCGTCACTAAAGACAACCCTCTCTCGATTTAACTGCATCACAAATATGAAACCGCAAATATACCCCTTCCATTAATAACATAACATAAGCTCTTGTCTTTCTACCATTTCGCTCTCCATCCCTTTCCCAACAGATTTTTTTTGTCTGTTGTCAGTTTTTTTTTTAAGGCACACATATGATGAGTATGATGAGTATGATGAACACCCTCAGTGCAGGGTAATGATTGAGACGGACACTGAGGGTCCTAACACATATATACACACACACACCTTCACATATGATTCTGGGAAAAATAAAAGTGTCTGACACTGAAATGTGCAGAGGAAACCGTGAGCACTGATGTGTACATGTGACTAACAATGGCTAAATGGAATGTGCTTAAACGAATAACATGTCTGATTTGCGTCACTCTATCCAAGGTACAGACTGTAATTTAATACTGTGAATCTTTACACTTCCCGTAAGTTAGGTCTCACCACCATTTGAAGGAAATGGATTATAAGATAAATCTATGTAATGCTCTTGACTTCTTACACGTTTAATGTTTACGAAGCCAGAGCTGAGATGTTTGAGTGCATTTGTAGAATCCAAACCCTGGTCCTCATTAGAAGGGACTCCATTAATCACAGAGTAGTACCTTCTCTAATCTTAGGCTGGGGTCCATTTTGGATTCAAGGGTTTGCCTAAGCATCTTTGGGCAAGCATGGTGGTGTGAGACCTGACATGCCACTACACAATGTCTACAGTAACTTCATTCCCATGAAGGGAGGTGAGAAAGACCACTATGGAAGTGTTTATTGGCTTGCCTATAGAATAAGCCTTTCATACAAGGTATGAATTAGGAATCAAGTCTGGAACCTTTGGAAGGATGGTGATGGTAACAAAGGAGACGTGTCTAGGCATGATTGCAGATAAAATGAGTGTTGAAAGCGTGAAGACAGGCACACACACTAACATGCCACCATTCCAAGGCCTTCAAATGATTTCTACTCTCTTTCTCATGTGTGGCCATACTAAACAGTATTTATCAAATGCAATCACTCATTCTTTCAGGAAAAAAATCAATGTAGTCCAACATTTGGGTTTAACATGCTGCTGAGATCATTTAATACAAAATAAAGCGCTAAAAGAGAAGAATTGACCCCTTTTCTGCTGGTCTGGAACAGTGAAATCTTAAATAAAATTGAGTATTCATTGTCTCTGTTTGATTCTCTTTTTTTCTAATGTGTAGTTTGAGTAGAAACAGTAGGGTTGTAGGTTTTTTTTTTTTACATGAGGCATTTTATTGTCCAATGAAGAAATTATTGACATTGAAAACATCTACAAGGCATGAAATTCATGGTAATTATACATCGGAAAGGTCTTGGAAACTCGTTTTGAAATTCAAACACGATCTACTGAACACAAAGACAAACACCAAGAACTGCTTCACCAAGGACATGCTGAACTCATGTCAGGAAGAAAGCTTTTATACAACTGTACAAATGTGCTTTTATAACAGATTCTTCTTTTTGCACATCATTTGAGAGTCTCGACAGACATGGCTTGTCACCTTCCAGCACAAAATGTCTTTCAACAGCCTCCGTGCTTTTAATACCCATGACGAAATCTATGAACAAGTTTATGTCAATGTACAAAGTGTCATGTGAAGCTTTAGCACACCGTTCCATTCTCCATGCGAGTCTTAGGACAGGAGGTACGGGATTGTGGGGGAGGCTGAATCGATGGTGCCAGGGTGCAGAAGAACCCAGCTATGAGGGTCAGTCCTAGTCCTCCCCAGGCACTGAACATGGACCAGCCGTAACCATGGCTTATATCATCTGGGAGGCTGAAGAGATAACGTGGGTAGCGAGACAGTTCAAAGTTGATGCCAGCCACACAGGTGCAAAGAGAGATTATGCAGAAGGTACCTGTGGAGGGGCATAATACTAGTTAGTAGATGTTTAGAGATCAGGCACCATGCCAATGAATTTTTAAGATGATAAAAGAGGAGGAAATCACATACCTCCCATAAGGAAGAGCAGACCGGCAACATAATGCATGAGGCCTTGCTCCCAGCAACAGCCCAAAACACCAATGGTCCAGCCAAATAGGATGATGGATAGAGCCATGCCCATGAAGCCAGCTGTCATCCGACGCAAATCTGGAGAAGGACCAAAATTACTTGGGGTGTCTAATATTGCTCCTAGAGGGCCACCTTCTTTCAGAGTTTAGCTGCAACCTGAAGCAAGTTTCTAGTAATCCTGAAGATGTTAATTAGGTTCCAGCTAAACTATACAGGAAGGTGGGAACTCTAGGAGAAAGATTTGATACCCTTGCTTTAAACTCTACCTCTATATCAAATACATTCATATGCAGGGCCTTCATGTGCCCAGGACAAAATTTGTTAGGGTAGGCAACCCTTATTGAGGTCCCAATGAGTACACTACACCATAGTAAGAGGGCCCGGGATATCACTGATGCAGACCGAAAAGAATAAGTCCCACTTACGCAGGGCATGCCAATCATCTTGCTGGATAGTCTTGGTGATATTGTAGGAAAGATCCTTTCGTGTCACTGCAGAGGAGTAATAGTACTTTATAAAGGAGCAACGCTCGACAGTTCCTGGAAAAACAAGAAAAGCATCATTAGATCCAGACCCAGTATGATAATTAGAACTTGTACACAAGCCCAGCTTAAGCTCAGGCATGTAAGGTGGGCCTGGACAGTTGGGGTGGTGGTTGTCAAGCTCATAATTAGGTGGACCAAGTCCCCTGTGGAGCTGAGCCTTCTTGTGCATATGGACAAGTGTCATGTTTAGATGAGTAAACTACACAGATGGTCGAGTGAGTATTGCTCATCCAGTCTAAATTAGTGGATCTCAATCCAGATCCTGGAGTACTAACATGTTCAGATCTTGAAGCCTCTACTAACGAGCTGATGAAATATATCAAGTGTGTTAAATAAGGTAGACATCCAGAATGTGCATTGATCAGGTACTCCAGGACCAAGCTCAAGGACCACTAGTCCAAACCACTACAATTCATAGAAAACTGAATGTTTATTATTTTCAGAGTTGCTTATGATGTCCAATATTGAGAAAACATCCAAGCAGTTTTTTTGATTAAAATGAATTGACACTTTACTCTGATGCATCCATAGGCCTGCTTATATACATTTAATAGAGATGTCAAGCTTCTAGTTTTAAATGGCAGTTTCCAGGCTCTCATTATTGTAGCATAAAAAAAACATTGCATCAAACCAACACATTCCTGTAAGGCTCAGGTGGATGTTTTTACCTTTTTGTATGAGCTCTTCGATGTCTGGGTCAAATCCCACCCTGTAGCATTTGCTCCACAGCCCCATGCTGGTTGAATTGTAGCGTCTGCTGCACTCATCAGCCGTGCTCATCGCGAACAGCTGACGCCGGTTTCTTTGCAGCAGCAGTCGGTCTTCCCATCGGTCCAGGCTCGCTCGGCTGGCTCGCAGCGGAAGGCTGTGGTTGGGGATGTAAATGAAACCTGGATCGCTCCTGCGGTTCGAGAAAGTTCGGCAACGATCCTTGTATCTCCTCGCGTCCGTCTCGTACCAGTGATCCGATGAGAGTGCGACTGTCAGGAAACACAAGGCGACGAGAGACAGACAGAGACCCGTATATAGAAGCCACTTCCCCGTCGCCATCGTTCTGCCAGGCCGCCGATCAGCACCTCATGGTGGACAGCTCCTTCGACCGAGGCAGCGGATCAATCCCGCTTGAGCATCTTTTTTTTCGTGTTAAAAAGGCGAAATGCTGAGGTTGCTGTAAACATGCCCTTTTAAATTAATGAGATACGTCGATTATTACAAAAATCCTGTCTGTTATTTCCTCTAGCCTACAGGTAGACTGTACGGGGGAGCGGGTTCCGCTCTCCCTCTCTGAGCTGCTGCAGGCAGAGACACATGACAATCACACACACAGGAACTGAAAATGATTTAAAAATGGAGGGGGAAATGATTAGTTAAAAATGATCAAACTCGTTCAAATAAATCACTGTAAATAACGATTTCGATTATTTTTAGCCATTTTAGCAAATTGAGCTGTTGGTTTGATTAACCACACTTCATATTCTGTTTCAGACGACACTTTTTCAAACTTATGTTGTTACGATATTGTGTTTTATCATTATTTTGTGGGGCCCGAGACCTTTTTTTAAAGTGATGATTAACCTTCAGACAGTGTTGATGGTCAAAATGTTTTCTATAGGTAGTTGGTCTAAATTCAATTTACAACCCTGATTATATGTCTCCAAAGAGAGAGAGAGAAAGAGAAAACACATTCGTCCATTTAACCCCTTTAAAAAACTAATATTTTCCCATACGTCTTGTGCCTGTTAAACACTTGTGTTATGCATAAAGTTATCAGTACACAGACAAACTATTGTTTGTACAACTGTTAAACATTACAACCAAAACAAGCTCCAAAACAGTCTGAAATTCATGTATAACGTTAATGACAAGTCAGTTTCTGCAGGTTTTATAAAGGTAAGACCAATAAATTAAATGGAACAGAATATGTCAATATGGTGTCAAAATGTAAACGTCTTGTATTGCTGTAGCAACGCTTCCAAGTTTGAAAAAAAATAAATAATAATAATTCAACAAAAATGTTGAATAGCACTGCTCCCAACCACTACTAGAATATTGAAGTAACTTTTAGTGTACTGAAAATGACTGAAGATTTGTAAATCAATACACATTTAGGGCACTTGAGAAGCAAATGACAAGCAGGGTTTGAGAAAATCATCAAAATTAAGAGTTTTTGATTAAACCAAAAACAAATAACTGCCAATGGGCTCAGGAAAATCAACTTAATTAAAAGGGAAAACAAGTTTTCATACCTCATTGACAGATGTTTGTTCTTAAGGATAAATGCATATTTTACATATAAACGTAATATTTTAAATATGCATTTCAACTAAAGGAATCTTGATGTAAAGACGTTTAGATATTTGTATTGAAAATAACATTGCAGTGCATGCAAGATTTAAATGCCATGACATTAACGGGTTAGTTCACCCCAAAATGAAAATTCTGTCATTAATTACTCATCCTCACGTCGTTCCAAACCCGTAAGACCTTCGTTCATCTTCGGAACACAAATTAAGATATTTTTGATGAAATGTGAGAGCTCGACACTGCATAGACAGCAACGCAACTGTAGCCTAATGTTCCCAGGTCCAGCACATCGGCAAAACGGTCCAACAATGCTGATTACGTCGATTACGCTCTTAGGTACTCGACAAAATGGCGGAACACATAACTCGGGGGAGAAGAACTGTGAAATAAATTATTTTTTGTTTTCTTTGCACTCAAAAAGTATTCTCGTAGCTTCGCACAATTGAAGTTGAGCCACTGATGTCACATGGACTGTTTTAAGATGTCCTTACTAGTTTCTGGGCCTGGGAACATTACAGTTGCATTGCTGTCTATGCAGAGTCTGAGAGCTCTCACATTTCATCAAAAATATCTTAATTTGTGTTCCGAAGATCTTACAGGTTTGGAACGACATGAGGGTGAGTAATTAATGACAGAATTTTCATTTTGGGGTGACCTAACCCTTTAAGACATGCTCCAATTTTAGACATTTTTGCCCTTGATTTGACAGGGCAAATTAAGACCCACAAAAACCCTGCAAGTAGTGTTGCATCCAAAATGTTTAATGCACACATAATTGCATTCACAGTACCTGAAAACCAAATTTGATGCTCCAGAACCTGCTGATGCTTCGATCATTCTCCAGAGATACCACACACTCAATAGGCAGCAAAGCAGATTGTATTTGTAGGTGCACATCGTATACATAAGCTGTGTGCTTTAAGGTTAAGATTCGTTTGAATGTACAGTTGTTTAAGAACCATTTGAGCCAATATCTGATAAAATGCAACAATTTTTAAAACATAAATTTCATAGTGTTTAGAAACGCATACTGGCAACATTCATTTAATAGCCACTTTATACAAAACTCAAACATTTACACATTCAACACAAAGTACAAAAGCCAAACACTTCCAGTAGTTATTAAACCGGTTTTATTGAGAGCAAGTCAGTTTATATTTTTCCGGTGTCGTAAAAAAACAGAACAAAAACCGTCACTGCTTTTTACAGGCAGCTTATAGAAAATTAAGCAGGGGGCGCCATCAGACGAACTTCAGGCAGTTTAACAGTGGGGGGGGGGTCACCTTTGCTGCTCTATAGTAAAAAACACGTTTAGAACAAACCAAACACTAGGCAAGACGAGTCAAAAAACAAAAAGCGCGAGGCATGATTCAATCAGAGCACGTACACAAGCACACAAAGCACAATCAAATTGCACCTCGGAGGAATCCAACCTTGCAGTGAGTGTCTGAGCGCGGGCTTATTTGCAGGATCAGTGGAGAGGTCCGCAAAAGTTCGCCATGCTCAATTTATTCTGCTCAGCGTGCTGAACGCCCACAGATCCGACGCATGTGCAGCAGAGTTGAACTCTTCGCGGCAGTCGGACTGTCCGCGCACAAACAGTCAAACCTGTGAGACCGAGCATCAGAGTACTCTACAGCTTTTTTTTAGAAGCATCGGAAACGCGGAAAACCTCCTGTAATATACTGAAAGCCTAAGACAAAACAGTATAAATACCGTACAGGAAGCCAGAGAGCTTTAGGGTTAGAAGAAGTACTCTGTACATTCCCTTACGCGGCAAGGCTTTATATAGTGTTGATGACTTCATGGCGCTGGACCCTCCCGCTGGTCTCTGATTGGCTAGTGCGCCCGCCAAGTTGCTGATTCAACTCAATCATATTTGATAGGCACTAATTGCATTAACCCTTTCATGCATGAATTATGGAAAACATTATCTAGATTTTTGTATGATTCTTTTTATTACTTTAATATGATGCTAAAATTGAAATCCATTTTCACTTTTACAAAATTCAGTTTTATTAAAAAATTATTTAACTGTCCACGTATGTGGACACCATGCAACAAAGGCGTAAAATGGGACATAAAGCCACAGCTGACAATATGGAATATTGTGTGTTTTTTAATGGCATGTTATGCTATTTATATAAGCTCAGTTATTAAAAACAATAATGTTACAATATAATAACAATAAAACACATATTGTAGGAACAATAACAGTAGTTACATATATGCGGAAACCTATTAGCAATATGGGCAAATCATGGAAAACATTCACTGCTGATTATTATTATTATTATTCTGATTATTATTATTCTGTACTGACTCCTTGACTTATGCTGTCCCTGTTTCGAAGGCAAAATGCTAATTTGTCTCCATATGCATGTGTAAAGTTGCCATTTAATGCTGTAATATGTCATTTTAAATGGTTATTTATGTTGATATATTTGTTAAATGTCTGTTTTATTACAATATAAGACAATTCATAACATCTTTGAAAAAATAGAATAGATATACTCGCAGGTTACAGAAATTAGATTTTGTGCAATCTGACTCCACTGTTGCATGACGTTGGTTTTTGGTGAATAAAAACTACATTTTACTCTAAATTTTAGATTATAAAATACTAACATATTCATCATACTTTACTGTACATACTAATATTTTTTTTACCTCAATTGACCTCCTTATATAAAAGTTTTTCACAGATATGCCTGGGGCATTTAGCACATGGCTATCGCTGTCAGCCATCTTGGATTAATGATGTCATAAAGCAATGAATATTTGGAATGCAAGATATTAGCCACTGTTACAATATTGCTGTCAATCTACTGACACTGCCCTCAAGTGGTTTGGAGAAAATTACCATCATAAATGAACCCTAAATGGAGTTAAATTAACTGTCCACAAATGTGGACACCATGCATGAAAGGGTTAATCAAATTAAATTAGACATAACTAAATAAATAAAATAATGACAACAGACAATGTCCTGGAAACCCCAAAATATCTGCATTCTGGAAGTTGAACTTTGTGTATTGATATTTCAGCAGAAAAGAAAGTATGTCTGGCCCATTCATAATACAGATTAATTATTGAAAGAATTAGGCTACTAATATTATGCTCAGATTACTGTATAAAAAAATTATAAAATAATAATAATAAATCCCTCTGAATTTCAATGGGTTTTTAGAATGGAGGTGTTTGATTTAGTGAAGCAATATAGGCTACTTGAAGATACATTCACATTTTTCTACAACATAAAATACAGTAATTATTTACAGCTAAATGCTAAAATGTTCGTTTTCATACATAATAGAGTGTTTGCAGTGATGACATATTTTTGTAAGGTTGGCACCACCTTTTGTCTCTCGACGAAAGACTTTTCCACTGGCTTTTTGATTATTGCAGAAAATAAGTTTTGTGACCAGCAGCAGTTTATGATTCTTACACATTTTGTTCATCACAGGGGCGTAGATTACGCGGGGGATGCGGGGGACGTGTCCCCCCTCACTTTTAATATCACGTAAATTCGTCCCCCGCACTTTTTCGGGCAAGTGTGTTCGCATAGAGGTTTTCAAGAGCCGGTGTGAATAAATATATATTTAAATTCAAAGAGACAGGATAGTCTGTGCATGATCTGATGTTTTATTCGGATCCAGAATAAAGCGAGATGAACATCATGGAGCGCTAAACACTCATGCAGTGTATGTTTCATTCATACTCGTAGCCGGAGGGCGCTCTCGCGCAGAAAGTCGTACGAGGAAATGGACAAAAGCGTCCAGCTATCGCTGTATGAAAACCGTTGTTTTCACAGAAAAAACAGAAACGTTTGGAAACATGAAGATATTAACCATACGATTGCGACAATACACAATATATGGTTTATTTGTGTTTGTCAAGTCATCTCCAGGTAATAAATACAGTATATGAACAATGCAGTGCTAACTGACATAGCATTTATTACAGTCTGTCCCCCTCACTTCTGAAATGATGGCTACGCCCCTGGTTCATCATGCCAATTTTCACAAATGAACACAACTTTTAAGAATTTTTAAGTGTAAATAGGCTACAATCGCCAAAAAATAAGATGCTAAACATATTCAATACAACTGCCATTTTCAAGACAAGTAAAAATAATAAAAAAATATATAAGGGGGCATTATGTATTTTATGACATAGAATAAAACAAGAAAATATCTTGAGCTTGTGTTAACCACAAGCCTTATTTCAGGCATTTAACCAAAGGCATTTTTGGGTTTTGGCCTAGAAAAATAGGTCATCGGCACTCTTCATTTTTAACAGGAATGAAAACGTGTTCAATTAATTTGTAATATAGCCTAGTTTAACAAAATACCAATTGTTCAGCTGACAAAACATCTTACAGAAAAAAAGCTAAAAACTCCATAAAATAGTTTTGAAAGTTCTGAGTTATGAAATTGCATGATCTACATGGTCCTGCAGAGTTTAGCTCCAACTTGCCTCAACAAACCTGTCTGGAAGTTTTAAGTATACCTAGTAAGGCTTTGATTAGCTTGTTCAGGTGTGTTTGGTTAGGGTTGGAGGCTTGGAGGCTTGGAGCTAAACTCTGCAGGACACCGGCCCTCCAGGACCGAGTTTAGTGGCCCCTGGAGTAAAGTCTATCCCTCACAACCCCGGTTTCATCCCAGTTGAATTCAATAAGGCGTCTAACCTGACAGGTTTGGAACACCACAATGGTGAGTAAACAGTTAATGTTCAATTTCCTTTAATCGTTCACATTAACAGTTACCTCTGGCAGGAGTTTCTGGTTTCCACTAGATGGCAGTAGCTGCACGTTCTCTTCCAGCTATCCTCCATGTGAGGGATAATTTACTGTGTTGCAGAATTCATGTCCTCTCCTGTACTTGTGTGAAAGTGAGATGTCCAACACAGGACACCAACTAGACCACCACCAACAATGCTGATATTTTTCCACAATAATTGTAAACACTAATTCTTTGCTCTGTTAATATGCATTCACAGCATAATGTGTCAGCCAGTAGAGTGGTGAAGTCTGAACATTAAACTCAATATTTTGATATAATCTGATTTTAGCATATCATTTGCTCTTAGCTTTTATTCGGGTGCTGAGGTGGCATTAATTGGTAGGAATGTGAGCTGGGTATAATACAGGCAGACAGCATATTCTGGGCCAGTGACAGTGAGTCAGCACCACAGTAGAGGGGGAGGCAGAAAGAGAGAGAGAAGGGGGGAGTAAAGTTCTCCATCGCTTACCAAAAACTGCAACCGATAAAACACAAAAAGAAACATGCATATAACACACTTCATTTTTAAAGAGCAAGCAATATTTTTTTTCCCTGTAGAAATAGTTGCAACTGATACACCTGGACACATTGCACCACACTGCAGTGAATCTCCTTGATGCTGTCAAGCTGACACTGAAGAGGCTTATGGACTTTATATTTTTACATTCATTGTTCGTTATACATACATTTATGACTGTCACATTCGTACTTGTTTGCATTTATTTGACGCTCCGATGCCAAGACTGGTTTCAGTGGCAGTGAGTGAGACATTCTTTGCAGCAGGCAGCTCTCCTGCAGGAGTTTTACCCACTCACTCATCACGCAGGCGCCCTAAACTGCTGAATTCTCTGTTTCATGGAAGACTGCAGAGCTGCTGAGCATTTCTGACCTGACCGTCCTTGACTGCTCTTGAGAGAATGATGGAGAGAGAGAGTGGGAGAGGGGAAGAGAGCTCAGTCAGAAGCACTGGCACAAAACTCTCTGCTCTTCATGCTTCACAATAAAATAAAATAAAGAAGCACTCATTTGCTCATTTGTCAACATCTTCAAATTCCATCAAAGGAAACATACTCAACCAGTGTGTTTCTGTGCAAAAAAATAATCAATGATAACAATCCAATTTTGAGAAAATAAAATTATACGTGAACTGCCATCACAAGTCAAGGATGTTTGGAAAGCTAAAAGCTACAGCTGATGATGTGATGTCTAAGAAGAGTGACTTTCATACGGCCAACAATCTCACAAACTGAGAGTGACGATCCTGAGATCGGGGGAGGAGTCACACTGAACCTGAGAGTGAAGGAAATGAACTGATATGTTAATAGACAAAAGTCAAAATAAGGATTTCATGAGTATTTATTACTGATAAAAGTTATACAAATATGTTTGTGTCATAAAACATTTAAGTATATTCTGTGATAAGTGCCAACTCTTCGACCTTCTTCTAAAATTATATTTAACATTTGGCAGATCCACTTTTTATCCAAAGCAACTTACATGGCATTCAAGGTATTACATTTACATTTAATCAGACATTATTTTGGAGAATATCGCAGAAATCCAATCTGTATGGCTGGAAATTCATAATGTTATACAAAGAAGTTTTTAGAAGATTTAAAATATATATTTTATA
>NW_015557160.1:467578-470281 GCF_001515605.1 Sinocyclocheilus anshuiensis
ATTTAAAATATAATTGCATGTAAAAAAAATCAGGGTTCAAGAGGTTTAAGACCTTTAATGTAAAAAAAATACAAGTTAATAATAATAATAATTTAAATATAGCTGCAAACAGCAATTATCAGGATTCAATATTTTGTATGTAAAAAATAATAAAAGTAAATAATAATAATAAATCCTGCAAGGTAGCTGAAAGGGGTTTAAGTGCTTTAAGACCTTGCATGTAAATAAATTAATAATTATTATAATAATGATAATTGCAGACTGCAAATATATATTTATATCATGGTAACACTTTACAATAAGGTCCTAATTGTTAACGTTAAAGGTTCATGAAATAATATTAACAGATACATATTTTAACCTTTAATAATGTATTAGTAAATGCTGAAATTTACATTAATATTAATAAATGCTTTTAAAAAGTATTCATTGTTAGTTTATGTTAACTAATGTAGTTAACTAATGTTAACAAATGGAACCTTATTGTAAAGTGTTGTTGATGTTTTTGTAATAGAAATTATTATTTTTTTGGATACGCCAACATAATATATATATATATATATTGGAAAGTTGCACTTATGAACAAGTACTTGAATATGTTTTTGCAAATAAAAAATGACAAATTGCATTACTGTAAAAACATCAGTGCCAACATTTATCAACTGCACAATTTCTTGCTCTCCAAAAAGGTTAAATAGTATAAACATATGCATGTATCACCAGCAGATATATAACAATAAATGGAGGACAGCAGAGCTCTTCTGTGCACTGACACTATCACATTACCAACAACCAGACAATCCTCTCCAACGAGTCTAATGGAACTTAAATGACAGCGTGAGCTGTATATAGTGTATACATGTTGATGAATGATGACTCAAAGTCTCCTCCCGTTCTCAGTGCCGCAGGCTGACAGAGCTGTAAGGAGAGATCAGTATTCTGGGAACAGTGAGGTCAACCAATGCTCAGCCACTGCAACCTATTAAAAGGCTAGATGTACTGACTGATAGACCGACAGAAGCAGCACATGCACTGTATAAGCACTTCATGTACAGACTGATACATGCATGTGCTGATACAAGTGGCACATATGCATATGGACAGCATAAAAAACATGCTAATTGACAAAAAAACACAAACTGCAGGACTTTTCCCCCTTATCTTCAATTTCAATTCCCTAAACTATGTAACGGAGCTTTGTTCAGAGCTATTACTGTTCCTTTCCATACGGTGCATCAACTTTTACTGGCCTTGGTTTGACAAAAAGCACTGTGCATAGTTTACGTAAGATGGACGAACTGATGGACATGCCTTTAATTATTAAACACGGCTGACGGCAGCATTACAGAGATAATGCGAAGAGGAAGAAACCATAAAGTGAGCCAAAGGAAAGGCACAGACTGAATGAATGGATGGGTGGATGTATAGATTGATGCATGCATTAATATTACGAAGTCCGATGATTTCAGAGCAGCACAGTCAGTGAGAAGGGGAAAACGCTTTATCAGGTAATCAGAACACATGACACTTGCAGGAACAACAATACCATCTGCAGCTCTGACTGATGCAGCATGATATGCTTCAGATGGTCGCGGATCATTCAAAGCTTCACCAAACAGATTTGAAAGACTTGCATTTGTCAAAATATTAATGCTGCATTCAAATACAGGAAAAGTCCTGCATGATGACAGCGGGATATGCATGATTCATCTGTATTGAGCTGTGCAGGGTGAGTTTCCGTCTTTAAGGGAGTGACTAGCAGCACTCTACGTGCCAGAGGCCTGACTAAGGGAAATGCAAAGTCCCATTAGCCCCGACTTTCCATCTGATTTATGAGTATTTACATCTGTGTGTGTGTGTGTTCCCTTCAGAATTAATTCAGAAGCCAATGCAACATTCATTTTTTAGTCTTTGGTATAGAGGAGAAGGGGCTAGTTGTCACACGTTTTACTCCATTGAATAGTTCTCAGGGTTTTTCTTTTTACACTATATTGGGTAAGTTGTCACAAATGGAACCTGCTATTAAATGTATCATTAATAAATAATTAAAGCTTTATCTTGATTTATTTATTAAAGGGGTCATATGATGCAATTTCAATTTTTCCTTTCTCTTTGGAGTGTTACAAGCTCTCGGTGCATAAAAAAGATCTGTAAAGTTGCAAAGACTAAACTCTCAAATCCAAAGAGATATTCTTTATAAAAGTTAAGAGTCAACCACGCCTACCTAAAACAGCTGGTTCCAACACGCCCCCACATGTCTACATCACGATGTGGGAAGATTTGCATAACACCGCCCAAATGTTCACACAAAGAAAGAAGGAAAGAAAGAAGAACTTTTATTCTCGCTGTAGTATTGTTGCTGCCACCATGTCGTGAAGACGCTGTGTGTTTTGTTGTGAAAGCGAAACTACTTTGTTTAGCCTTCCAAAAGAGGAAGATATCCGCTTCGTCATGCCTGGAGCTGATCCGTGCTGGTCGCTGAGGAAATACATCAACTTCGCGCTGTGGATCGCCGGATCGGCTTTCACCGTGGAGGACACGGCATCACAGTATGGTAGGGGCGTAACATTTCTGTCACACGCTTGAGGTATTTGGCCAATCACAACGCACTGGATAGCTGGCCAATCACAGCACACCTCGATTTTCAGACCGATGAGCTTTGTAAAAATCGAAAAGGCGGGGCATAGAGGAGCAACAATAATG
>NW_015557160.1:472231-472901 GCF_001515605.1 Sinocyclocheilus anshuiensis
TCACGCTTGAGGTATTCGGCCAATCACAATGCACTGGATAGCTGGCCAATCACAGCACACCTCGCTTTTTCAGACCAAAGAGCTTTGTAAAAATCGACACGTTTCAGAAAGGTGGGGCATGGAGGAGAAACAATAATGTACATTATGTGGAAAATAATGTGTTTTTTTAACCTTAAACCGCATAAACACATTGCATTAATAGAATAGAATAGAATTTTATTCTGTCACTTATAGAGAATATATATTTATATTAGAGAGAATATAGAGAATATTTATGTACTAAAAAGTAGTATTTATATAAGTATATATAAATAAAAATATGTACTGTATATATATATATATATATATATATATATATATATACATACATATATACATACATATATACATACATACATACATACACACTAAATACAAATTACCAATATAGATAGATAGATACACTATATAAACACACTAAATATATACACTTATTTTAAATATATATACTTTCTAATAAAAATGATCCAAGGACACCGACTTTGCACTCAGAACCCTGTCTGACCTCAGATAACATATAACTCAGGGCCTCCATTAGGGCAGTCTTTTTTCGTGACTGATACATCCTCAATCAGTGTAGCAGACATGGGCGTAGATCACGCGGGACGTGCCCCCCCCCCCCCCCCCCCCC
>NW_015557160.1:473262-498993 GCF_001515605.1 Sinocyclocheilus anshuiensis
ATGATGACAGAATTTTCATTCTGGAAGTGAACTACTCCTTTAATGTCATCTTGTGCTTCAGCAAGATATCTCTGGCTAAAACCAGCTAACGTTAACGTTAAAGTTAGTGAGTCAATGCTATTACAAACCTAAACAGCGAACTGTTCTCACATCATGTACAGTAAGTCAAAAACACATAAACGAAGGTCTACATTTCAGTGCCTCTCCATATTAAACTGGTTACATGTACATTAAATGAATCATACTCTGGGGTACATGAACAGTGTTGATCCTGCATGTTGTCATCCGCGATCGTGATGACCGTAACATGAGGTTTCTCCCGCTTGCATTGTGATCTGTAAACCCTCGATTCGAGTTACCCACCATATTTATTTTAAAATCTTTTATATATCCCTCCATGGAATATTTAATTCCCACTTGAATGGTGGCCCTTCTGTGTCCAAAATTGTGCAAAAACATTCGTGGGACAAGGTTTTCACACTGACAGATGTCATTGTGAGACAGTGAGGAACTCCGTTTGTTTGTCCGAGGGAGCAACCGTAACTAAGGGGGGCGGGGCTTACCGATAGGTCAATTCAGAGCCATAGAAAGATGGCTCTGGGTCAATTAAAAGCTAGAAATAAGAGAAAAATGAAAGTTGCCTATACACTACCAGTCAAAAGTTTATGAACAGTAAGATTGTTCATGTTTTTTTAAAGAAGTCTCTTCTGTTCACCAAGCCTGCATTTATTTGATCCAAAGTACAGCAAAACAGTAAAAATGTAAATATTTTTACTATTTAAAATAACTGCTTTCTATTTGAATATATTTAAAAATGTAATTTATTGTGATTTCAAAGCTACATTTTTAGCATCATTACAGTCACACGATCCTTCAGAAATCATTCCGATTTGCTGCTCAAAAAACATTTATTATTATTATGATGTTGAAAACAGCCCAGTTTCTTTGATGAATAGAAAGTTCAGAAGAACAGCATTTATCTGAAATAGAAATCTTTTGTAACATTATAAATGTCTTTATCATCACTTTTGATCAATTTAAAGCATCCTTGCCAAATAAAAGCATTAATTTCTACAATTTATTTTCGAAAAAATAAAAATTATACAGACTCTAAGCTTTTGAATGGTATAGTGTATAATGTTGTTATAAAAGCTTTTTTTTTATCTTTGGATCCTTCTATTCATCAACGAATCCTGAAAAAATTTACTCAACTGTTTTAAATATTGATAATAATAATTTAAAAAAGATTTACTGAGCAGCAAATCAGCATATTAGAATTATTTCTGAAGGATCATGTGACACTCAAGACTAATTCAGCTTTGATCACAGGAATCAATTACATTTTAAAATATATTCAAATAGAAAGCAGTTGTTTTAAATAGTAAAAATATTTCACAACATTACTGCTTTTGCTGTACTTTGGATCAAATAAATGCAGGCTTGGTGAACAGAAGAGACACTTTAAAACATTAAAAATCTTACTGTTCAAAAACTGTTGACTGGTAGGTAGGTTATATATATTACAGAAATGTTATATTGTAATGTTCATTCATACTGGAAGCCGGAGGGCGCTTCGCCACAGAAAGTCCAAAACTGACTCATAGAAGTAATAACTTATGACTTGCCAGGAAATCCAAAGGCATCCAGCGATCGCTGTAGCTAAGCTGAATAACAAGCATAAACCATAACTGATGAAACGTGAAGACAATAAACAATTGCGACAATATATGGTTTATGTGTGTTTTTCCAGGTAATTAATAAAGTATATGAATTATACAGTGCTAACTGACATAACATATATTACAGTACAGAAGCTATAAAATATATTTTTTCAGCCTTATTCTGTGATAAAAATGGAAAAGGTGTTTTATTTATTAAAGTATTTATTAAAAATACTATAGAATATAAATTATTTGTTATTGTCCAGCAGTGTATTTTATTTCTTAGCCAGTTAAAAGACATAAGAAAAATTTTTTTTTGTCCATTAGACAAACATACATAAATATTATTATTATTATTATTATTATTACATTTGACATTTCTGTCCCCCTCACTTCTGAAATGATGGCTACACCCCAGAAGACGGCAGAGATAACAACGACTGAAGCTGTTGTTAATTGCAAAGCAGAGTTTCCAGCTCCATCATGGCACAGCTGGAGGATCCATGTCAACAATTTTAACATCACAAGATAAAACTGTTTTTTGACAGCGAACACATGCAGTTGACTCTTTTCTTTAGCAGTAGGACGCATGTGGTCGGTCAGACCAAGCCAGGACAGAGACATAGACATGAGACACAGGAATCCAGAGCTCAGTGCTTGTGTGTGTCTGTGCCTGAGGAGCTGCACTGGGCCCGACGCCAGCTCACCCCACCCCAGATCCAGCCTGCAGAGAACTGCTGCAGCTCCAGAGGGCAATGCAGAGGAGGAGAGAGCAAGGGTACTCCAAGCACAAGGCACTCCAATATCATGTTTTGAACTCTCAAGGGAAACCAAATGTGCCTGATGTGCGTATATATAAAGGAAAGCGGGGGGTAGGTGGATTGAAAGCAGGAGATAGACATCTTGTTGACGATGTAAACTGCCTGTTCACATCCTTTTGTTGTCATGTTTGTTCAGTGTGCGATGGATGACTCTGGGCTTTTTGTTACAATACACATAAACACACTAAAAGCCCCACAGACTATCCTTATTACATCTTAATCAAATCACTTTTTTGTCACCTTGCTGCAAGACGTTTTTGATAAGTTTGAATTAAGGACAAAGTGTCCAGTTCTGCACTGCAGGATATTCAGAGTCGTCCAACATGACTGAGTATTTGTCACATTCAACAAACCTGAAATCCTATATTAGGGCATTTTTTAACAATTGGACAAACTATAAAAAAAAGATTTTTCAAATTTGTAAAGTTATGAAGATTACTGGAGTATGTTTTACAAGGACATACTATTTTATTCCTAAATTAAACTCAACGTTAAATGCTGTTTGGCACTCATTGTGAAATTTCTAGCAATTTCTGAGTGAAAACTATTTGTACACCAAATGTTTTTCAGTGCTGTGAAAAAAATCGTCAACCCTGTTGCCAAAGTGTCTAAATACATCTTAAACGCTTATGTAATTTCATAATTATAGAAGTAACATCAAAATGATTATTTTTCCGTACAATAGCTTGTGTTACAAGGTTAAATATTTGATCTTGACAAATGCAGGCAACATTCTAAAAAAAAAAAAAACAAGAAATAAAAGTACTTGTCTTCCTGTCATACTGTAAAACGTATTTCACGAGTTCACACTTACATATAATCGGATTGAGCAAATAGTAAGCATATTTTGCGTATTGTCCTGAGGGAGGGCCCTGAGCTCGGAATATAGCCCAAACCCAGAGAACTCCCCCATCCCTAATCTGGGATGAGAATAGTTAAGAGTGAGGAGTTGGGGTAGAGGGACAGAGGTAAATTGGCTGTACACTCTAAAAAATTGTTATTGGGTTGTTTTGACCCAGCGGTTGGGTTCAAAACATCCCAACCACTGGGTCAAAACAACCCAATAGCTGGGTTTGTCCCTTTTTAACCCAGCGCTGGGTTATATTTAACCCAGCATTTTTTAGAGTGTATATATATAAATATATATACTTATTGTGCTAGTTAAGATGATTAACTAGACGAGCTCCACCTGTGCTGAATTGGTTGATTATCTGATCGTGCTCCTCCCGAACCTTGTTTAATAAAACATCATTTAAATGATGTCACTTCCTGCACATCACAGTTTTTTAATGTAACATTAATGTAGGCGACAGGGTTGGTCATAAAATTTAGGACAGATAAACATTAAGTTGAGCTCATTAACATTAGTTAATAATTTAAAAAGTATTAATAATTTAAAAATGTAATAATGCTCACTTCTAAGCATGGAATATCATTTCAACAGATTGTTAAAATTGTGAAATTATGATTTTAGGGTTTAATACAGACATTTCATGTGTTTTAAACTAGCTATTTTTCATGCTTTATTTTAAGTAATTGTTTATGTAACATGTCTCAGTAAAAAAAAAAAGTGCGATTTATGTGTCTAATGCTTGTAAAAAAAAAATTATATGGGACACAAAATTGTACATGCTCAGAAAAAAAGGTACAAAGTTGTCACTAGGGCAGTATTTTACCCCTATATGGCACATATTAGTATCTTATCAGTACTTTAAAAGTGCATATTAGTACATAATGTGTACAAATAAGTTGCCCCAGTGACAGTTTTGTACTGTTTTCTGAGAGTGTAGAGTATTCTACTGTTTTCTGAGAGTGTCATTTACTCAAAGCTAAACGATTTGAAAATGTACCACAGCCAGAGTCTCCAAAAACCAGTAACCAGAATACACCTGACAGCTGATAATTAAAAATTTATTGATTTGGATGTATGATCAAATCATATTTGACATAAGAAACAAAAGAACCCTTGCATAGATCACAGACCATGCCTTTGTCAACGTACAACAAAATTAAAACATCGTAACACCATTTAGCATAACGAAGACAGAAAACGTACAAAAACATGTGAAGACAACATGAACAGTTTGACCAGATGTACATGGAACAAACATTAATATGGAGTCATCATCTGTCTAACATAAAGATGTAGCTGAGATGGTCAGTACGGAATCACTGTATAGTTTGGGGGTCCTGCTATCTTTTTTGGCGGAATTAAATGTTTCGTCAAATGCATCACTTCCATGACATTATAATGCATGACTTGTATCATTCAGCATCCTGAAAGCAAACAGCAAAATCTCAAATGAAGCATAAATAAATAAATAATCCGAATACAAATATCTGATCAGTGGAGTTTGACGGATTAAAGAATTTTTCCCAAACAAAAGGGAACAACGTTGGCGTATAAATAATGAAGATGGCTTTAGGAACAAATGACAGCAAGGGCTTAAAAAATGAACCAGAATATAGTTGATCCTCAGTTTTGAAAGGCTAAGCTCATGCAGTCTTCCATACACCATGCAGATTTTTGCAATTGCTAGGTTGCTGTTGAGTTTTGGTTTGGTACACTCTTAAAAATAAAGGTGCTTCACGATGCCATAGAAGAACCTTTTTGTCTAAATGGTTCCATAAAGAACCTTTAACATCTGAAGAACCTTTATGTTTCATAAAAGGTTCTTTGTGGCGAAATAAGGTTCTTCAGATTACAAAAAGGTAAGAAAGAGATGGTTCTTTAAAGAACCTTTGACTGAATGGTTCTTTGTGGAACCAAAAATGGTTCTTCTATGGCATTGCTTGAAGAACCTTTTGAAGCACCTTTATTTTTAAGAGTGTATGGTGGTATGGAGTTAAAGTTATTACAAAAAAGTACATTTTTGATGCTAATGCCATTTATTTGATTTATTTAATGATATCGATAATACAAGCTATAATCTGTTATATATTTGGAATGGCTTGTCTTATGGACTTGTTTGTGAGTCTACTGTAGTTTTATCAAGGGCATGGGTTCTTTAAAGCACAGTTAACTATAGCGCCACATGGACGCAACATGGTAATATAGCTAGACGAGGCCACGCAGGTGAAGAAAATAAGTATGTCTGCAACATCCTCTAAAAGGCCACAACCTGGGAGCACAACTACGGTTTCTCGTTTTTTGACAACTAGCTTTCACATCAGGTAACTTAGTAATAGTTATGATGGCATGTCAGTCATTTTATCTTTCATTCCTTCTTGAAATACAGTTAGATTTCAGTGTGTTTTTAGGAAATTCTGAGCGATGCAAATTTATAAATAGAAAAACGACCAAATAAGTTACTAAAAAGTTAAATCTATGTAATATGTTATGGATTTACACCTTTACAGACTCAACTGATAAAAGACTTACTGTACCTCTAAGTCATAATTTATTTAAAATGTTGCTCATAAATTGTCTTCACCTCAGATCAGAGGCCAAATAAACTTCTATTAACATATAGTAATTTGCTTCAATAGGGAAAAGGAAGCAATATTGTTAAGGGGACATTTTTCTTCTAAATATAGTCCGTCAACAAAGTACATGAAATATGAATTTTGCCAACTCACTGGTGGTAATTATTTTTTCTCTTGCATTATAATAGGTTTAAATCTCTATTCTTATCAAAAGTTTGCCACAGCCCTTGGTGAATATAAAAATGAGCATTCTGGACAGTCCTGCAATACACTTAATCCCTATTGCTATGATTTATGGTGTAGTTATTAAATACAGGATTATGCATAGCACCATAGGGTTTGATCACCGCTCACATGCCCAGTAGAAACAGTTAGTTCTTATTTAACAATTGTTCCATTTACCATATTAAATTAAATTGTTGTGATAAAATAAATTGCATGAAAATCATGCATGTTAATTCTTTAATTCTAGATAAAAAGTAACACAATGATTTGTTTAGCTTGCTAAGCCCATTTTTTGAAGCAATGTTATGACTTATAAACAAAAAGCAGATTAATAAAACCCTGAATAGTTCTTCCTGACACGGAGCTGCGGCAGATGTGACTTAAACCCTTGTTAGTGTTATAGCAAACGGCCCAAAGTAAAATACTGCTGTTTGCTTTTGATTGCAATCACACCTCACAGATCAGTAAAGATCACATGATCTGGCAACTTGTTTACGAGCTGGTCTGGCAGACTTGCTTGTGTTTGTTAAATGAAATTACCCCAAACAGACTCATTTAATCGAGGCTATTTTAAAGTGTTTTTTTTAATTATCAAGGAATGTGAAAATGAAAAATGTAGCGCTATGCACTGGACTGGCCCACATTACCATGAACACAAGATTTCACATCAATGTTTAAGTCATCAGTACACATCAATTAGGTCTGCATTAAAATTTGTTCTTTACAGTACCTGCAGGCTTAATATAGTCTTAATGGGCTAAGCATGACTTTTAACATCAAGTAGACATGTCTTTTAGACGACTATCATTACTTCAAAATGACAGATTTTGCTCATTTTTAACAATGTAAACGGTTGTGTAATTTGTACCCTGTGGTATATGAAAGCCTGTGCTGTTTTCTCTCCCCAGATCTCTCTCTTGTAAAAAAGCACTGTGATAACAAACCATCAAAAACAGAACCAAAATGAATGTTGATTGTGCTTAGCAAGGGAGCGTTTCAGATCCGAGGGGTCAGGGGCAGTCGCATTGTTGCGTTTGTTTTAAGTGCTTGAAAAAAAAGGCTAATTCTGGGGTACTCTAAGTGTATTATTTCTGACGTATCATCACACTTCACAGGCTGTTATGTACTCTCGTGTTCTGCTCTGCAGTGAGCTGTGCGGCGACCTCACTGAGGTAGAATCTTTATTATGGCACAACATAATCAAAACCACAATGAAAGGCAGATTGAAAACTCTAAAAGGTCCCATGGTGTGAAAGTCGTATGTCCAATTTCATATTCAAGCTCAGCTGTCATATGAAAACACAGAAAAGGTTAGCATTTGTGCCTGACATCCATGTGTCACGTTCAAAAGAACAACAATGAAAATGAAAAGCACTCTGTATACACTGTAATGACCAGCCTCAATATACATTATGACAGTTCTAGAGCAGATATTGTTCCCTTGCCCTGCCTAAAACTCCAGTTACTCAGAGGCACTTTCACCTGTCCGGTTGCTGAGAGGGTCAAAGGCACTAGCAACTAATATGAGCCATGATCTCTTTTGCATCCTGCTAAGATAAATTAAGCTATTTTTAATACCGTAAATCCTAAATTTGATCGCAAAATGGAAGCGTGAAGTATAATTGGCCATAGTTTTCTTTTCTTTTTTTCCTCGAGAGAGAGAGAATGCCCATGCACTGCACTATTAAAGTTATATTATTATTTATATATTTTTTTTTTACAGGTGCGCTTAGTATGAGTATATGCATTTGATAGTATCTTGATAGTTCTTTTTTTCTGTCTTTGACTACTTTTTAGATTGAAAAGTTTGCATCCCAGCGTTGGGGCTTGCATATATATTTTGTCACATTTCAGAAAATGTCAAGGAACTAACGTCCCTAGTTTCCCTGATTGTAACAACGACACCCTTATGAGGTATCTCAATTGCAACAAGCTGTATTATACCGATGTCATGCATTAAATATACTAGGATACACAGTACCTTAGTTGATTAGGCCATAATGCAGGTTCTTTTGACATGCTATGATATCATTAAAATTCTGTTTCCCGTAAGGTTAAACATTCAGTCTTTAAATACACCTAAATGATAAGCATCTCAAATCATGACACACTAGTGCACTTTTCATGGTGACAAATGAGAGGAGGTCGATGGAGAGGGGAGCTGATGGAACTGAACGCAAACGAAAAGCAAAACAGGAATGGATTTCCTATCACCATGAGGTAATGTCCGACGCATGCCAATATCAAAATGAGGATAATCAAAACATGCTAACTATGAGGCTCCTCTTTCGGCATTGTGCTGTCTTATATCTAAAGGGCATGGCATTTAATCACTTGGTGATATCTAAATTACAGCATCTGCTGCAAAATAGCAGCAATGCGGATGTCCATGAGGCGATGACCTTGGCCTCCATAGCATCCCAGCAGAAGATAAGTCTTGTTCATATAAGGTGCTTTGCTGGTCAGTTGGGCAGATAAACATTAAGTTGAGCTCATTAACATTAGTTAATAATTTAAAAAGTATTAATAATTTAAAAATGTAATAATGCTCACTTCTAAGCATGGAATATCATTTCAACAGATTGTTAAAATTGTGAAATTATGATTTTAGGGTTTAATACAGACATTTCATGTGTTTTAAACTAGCTATTTTTCATGCTTTATTTTAAGTAATTGTTTATGTAACATGTCTCAGTAAAAAAAAAAAGTGCGATTTATGTGTCTAATGCTTGTAAAAAAAAAATTATATGGGACACAAAATTGTACATGCTCAGAAAAAAAGGTACAAAGTTGTCACTAGGGCAGTATTTTACCCCTATATGGCACATATTAGTATCTTATCAGTACTTTAAAAGTGCATATTAGTACATAATGTGTACAAATAAGTTGCCCCAGTGACAGTTTTGTACTGTTTTCTGAGAGTGTAGAGTATTCTACTGTTTTCTGAGAGTGTCATTTACTCAAAGCTAAACGATTTGAAAATGTACCACAGCCAGAGTCTCCAAAAACCAGTAACCAGAATACACCTGACAGCTGATAATTAAAAATTTATTGATTTGGATGTATGATCAAATCATATTTGACATAAGAAACAAAAGAACCCTTGCATAGATCACAGACCATGCCTTTGTCAACGTACAACAAAATTAAAACATCGTAACACCATTTAGCATAACGAAGACAGAAAACGTACAAAAACATGTGAAGACAACATGAACAGTTTGACCAGATGTACATGGAACAAACATTAATATGGAGTCATCATCTGTCTAACATAAAGATGTAGCTGAGATGGTCAGTACGGAATCACTGTATAGTTTGGGGGTCCTGCTATCTTTTTTGGCGGAATTAAATGTTTCGTCAAATGCATCACTTCCATGACATTATAATGCATGACTTGTATCATTCAGCATCCTGAAAGCAAACAGCAAAATCTCAAATGAAGCATAAATAAATAAATAATCCGAATACAAATATCTGATCAGTGGAGTTTGACGGATTAAAGAATTTTTCCCAAACAAAAGGGAACAACGTTGGCGTATAAATAATGAAGATGGCTTTAGGAACAAATGACAGCAAGGGCTTAAAAAATGAACCAGAATATAGTTGATCCTCAGTTTTGAAAGGCTAAGCTCATGCAGTCTTCCATACACCATGCAGATTTTTGCAATTGCTAGGTTGCTGTTGAGTTTTGGTTTGGTACACTCTTAAAAATAAAGGTGCTTCACGATGCCATAGAAGAACCTTTTTGTCTAAATGGTTCCATAAAGAACCTTTAACATCTGAAGAACCTTTATGTTTCATAAAAGGTTCTTTGTGGCGAAATAAGGTTCTTCAGATTACAAAAAGGTAAGAAAGAGATGGTTCTTTAAAGAACCTTTGACTGAATGGTTCTTTGTGGAACCAAAAATGGTTCTTCTATGGCATTGCTTGAAGAACCTTTTGAAGCACCTTTATTTTTAAGAGTGTATGGTGGTATGGAGTTAAAGTTATTACAAAAAAGTACATTTTTGATGCTAATGCCATTTATTTGATTTATTTAATGATATCGATAATACAAGCTATAATCTGTTATATATTTGGAATGGCTTGTCTTATGGACTTGTTTGTGAGTCTACTGTAGTTTTATCAAGGGCATGGGTTCTTTAAAGCACAGTTAACTATAGCGCCACATGGACGCAACATGGTAATATAGCTAGACGAGGCCACGCAGGTGAAGAAAATAAGTATGTCTGCAACATCCTCTAAAAGGCCACAACCTGGGAGCACAACTACGGTTTCTCGTTTTTTGACAACTAGCTTTCACATCAGGTAACTTAGTAATAGTTATGATGGCATGTCAGTCATTTTATCTTTCATTCCTTCTTGAAATACAGTTAGATTTCAGTGTGTTTTTAGGAAATTCTGAGCGATGCAAATTTATAAATAGAAAAACGACCAAATAAGTTACTAAAAAGTTAAATCTATGTAATATGTTATGGATTTACACCTTTACAGACTCAACTGATAAAAGACTTACTGTACCTCTAAGTCATAATTTATTTAAAATGTTGCTCATAAATTGTCTTCACCTCAGATCAGAGGCCAAATAAACTTCTATTAACATATAGTAATTTGCTTCAATAGGGAAAAGGAAGCAATATTGTTAAGGGGACATTTTTCTTCTAAATATAGTCCGTCAACAAAGTACATGAAATATGAATTTTGCCAACTCACTGGTGGTAATTATTTTTTCTCTTGCATTATAATAGGTTTAAATCTCTATTCTTATCAAAAGTTTGCCACAGCCCTTGGTGAATATAAAAATGAGCATTCTGGACAGTCCTGCAATACACTTAATCCCTATTGCTATGATTTATGGTGTAGTTATTAAATACAGGATTATGCATAGCACCATAGGGTTTGATCACCGCTCACATGCCCAGTAGAAACAGTTAGTTCTTATTTAACAATTGTTCCATTTACCATATTAAATTAAATTGTTGTGATAAAATAAATTGCATGAAAATCATGCATGTTAATTCTTTAATTCTAGATAAAAAGTAACACAATGATTTGTTTAGCTTGCTAAGCCCATTTTTTGAAGCAATGTTATGACTTATAAACAAAAAGCAGATTAATAAAACCCTGAATAGTTCTTCCTGACACGGAGCTGCGGCAGATGTGACTTAAACCCTTGTTAGTGTTATAGCAAACGGCCCAAAGTAAAATACTGCTGTTTGCTTTTGATTGCAATCACACCTCACAGATCAGTAAAGATCACATGATCTGGCAACTTGTTTACGAGCTGGTCTGGCAGACTTGCTTGTGTTTGTTAAATGAAATTACCCCAAACAGACTCATTTAATCGCGGCTATTTTAAAGTGTTTTTTTTAATTATCAAGGAATGTGAAAATGAAAAATGTAGCGCTATGCACTGGACTGGCCCACATTACCATGAACACAAGATTTCACATCAATGTTTAAGTCATCAGTACACATCAATTAGGTCTGCATTAAAATTTGTTCTTTACAGTACCTGCAGGCTTAATATAGTCTTAATGGGCTAAGCATGACTTTTAACATCAAGTAGACATGTCTTTTAGACGACTATCATTACTTCAAAATGACAGATTTTGCTCATTTTTAACAATGTAAACGGTTGTGTAATTTGTACCCTGTGGTATATGAAAGCCTGTGCTGTTTTCTCTCCCCAGATCTCTCTCTTGTAAAAAAGCACTGTGATAACAAACCATCAAAAACAGAACCAAAATGAATGTTGATTGTGCTTAGCAAGGGAGCGTTTCAGATCCGAGGGGTCAGGGGCAGTCGCATTGTTGCGTTTGTTTTAAGTGCTTGAAAAAAAAGGCTAATTCTGGGGTACTCTAAGTGTATTATTTCTGACGTATCATCACACTTCACAGGCTGTTATGTACTCTCGTGTTCTGCTCTGCAGTGAGCTGTGCGGCGACCTCACTGAGGTAGAATCTTTATTATGGCACAACATAATCAAAACCACAATGAAAGGCAGATTGAAAACTCTAAAAGGTCCCATGGTGTGAAAGTCGTATGTCCAATTTCATATTCAAGCTCAGCTGTCATATGAAAACACAGAAAAGGTTAGCATTTGTGCCTGACATCCATGTGTCACGTTCAAAAGAACAACAATGAAAATGAAAAGCACTCTGTATACACTGTAATGACCAGCCTCAACATACATTATGACAGTTCTAGAGCAGATATTGTTCCCTTGCCCTGCCTAAAACTCCAGTTACTCAGAGGCACTTTCACCTGTCCGGTTGCTGAGAGGGTCAAAGGCACTAGCAACTAATATGAGCCATGATCTCTTTTGCATCCTGCTAAGATAAATTAAGCTATTTTTAATACCGTAAATCCTAAATTTGATCGCAAAATGGAAGCGTGAAGTATAATTGGCCATAGTTTTCTTTTCTTTTTTTCCTCGAGAGAGAGAGAATGCCCATGCACTGCACTATTAAAGTTATATTATTATTTATATATTTTTTTTTTACAGGTGCGCTTAGTATGAGTATATGCATTTGATAGTATCTTGATAGTTCTTTTTCTGTGTCTTTGACTACGTTTTAGATTGAATAGTTTGCATCCCAGCGTTGGGGCTTGCATATATATTTTGTCACATTTCAGAAAATGTCAAGGAACTAACGTCCCTAGTTTCCCTGATTGTAACAACGACACCCTTATGAGGTATCTCAATTGCAACAAGCTGTATTATACCGATGTCATGCATTAAATATACTAGGATACACAGTACCTTAGTTGATTAGGCCATAATGCAGGTTCTTTTGACATGCTATGATATCATTAAGATTCTGTTTCCCGTAAGGTTAAACATTCAGTCTTTAAATACACCTAAATGATAAGCATCTCAAATCATGACACACTAGTGCACTTTTCATGGTGACAAATGAGAGGAGGTCGATGGAGAGGGGAGCTGATGGAACCGAATGCAAAAGAAAAGCAAAACAGGAATGGATTTCCTATCGTCATGAGGTAATGTCCGACGCATGCCAATATCAAAATGAGGATAATCAAAACATGCTAACTATGAGGCTCCTCTTTCGGCATTGTGCTGTCTTATATCTAAAGGGCATGGCATTTAATCACTTGGTGATATCTAAATTACAGCATCTGCTGCAAAATAGCAGCAATGCGGATGTCCATGAGGCGATGACCTTGGCCTCCATAGCATCCCAGCAGAAGATAAGTCTTGTTCATATAAGGTGCTTTGCTGGTCAGTTGGGGAAGACCACCTACGGACGAGGCGTCCACCGAACACTGCACTTGGTCTTTTATGCACTTTCCCGGATGCAGTGTGCAGCTTGCTGAAATGTAGTCTGCAGTCCATGCGTGATGTTTAAGTAATCCTGTCGTCGAGAGTCTGTGGATGTTAGCTAGGTGCTCGAAGAGGCTTTTTTTCCTCAATCATCCTCTTTGGAAATGTATTAGACTAAGTATAAACTGAATCATCTGTCTCATTTGCTGCAGTTATGTTCTATATGTTTTGGTGTAGTGTTTTTCTTTCGTCTGCATTGTAGAGATATTCGCATTGCAAGGGCTCACGAGAGGAGGTAAAGTAAGCATTCATATGTATGTGACTGAATTTTCTACTGTGTCTCTAGACATCGGTTAGCAGCTTACTTTTGTTCACACAGTTCTGATTAGGGATAGTGCAGTTGCCAGTTCTGAGGTTGGCCTCTCTGAAGTTGTCGATGCTGTTGTTTATATCTCCATCTATCTCCATGTACTCAGACTTGCTGACGGTTGAGGAGCTGCGACGACTGGAGTTGGAATCAGAGGCAATGTTTGGGTTGCTCACGTTGAGGAGTTGGGCCTGCTCCTCTCCTTCGGTTTCTCTATGGTAGAAATAGTTGAAGTTGGACACGATGACAGGCACGGGGAGGGCGATGGTTAGCACACCAGCGATGGCGCACAGGGAACCCACGATCTTGCCCCCTATAGTCACCGGCACCATGTCCCCATAGCCTACGGTGGTCATCGACACAACTGCCCACCAGAACGCATCTGGGATGCTGGTGAAGTAGGACTCTTTTTCCTCGGCCTCTGCGAAATACACAGCACTGGAGAACAATATGACACCAATGAAGAGGAAGAAAATAAGCAATCCAAGCTCTCGCATACTGGCTTTCAGGGTCTGTCCCAAAATCTGAAGGCCTTTGGAGTGTCTGGACAGCTTAAATATCCTGAACACCCTGACCAGACGGATCACCCTGAGGATGGCCAGTGATGTTGCCTGCTCTCCCTTTGCCTCCTTTCCGTCCGGTTCCTCTGCTAACTCTGTACCCAGCGTGATGAAGTAGGGAATGATGGCTACAATGTCTATGGTGTTCATCATGTTCTTAAAGAAGGCTGCTTTGCTCGGGCAAGCAAAGAAGCGCACTATCAGTTCGAATGAGAACCAGATGATGCAGAGGGTCTCTATGATGAAGAAGGGATCGGTCAAGATGTTTGGTTTGTAGTAGAAGGTGGTGTTGCCTATAGTGTGCATTCGCCCCCCAGGGTCCTCTTTCAGTTCAGGTAAAGTCTCCAAACAGAAAATGACAATGGAAATTAAAATGACCATAACGGACACAATAGCAATTCCTCTGGCGCCCCCCGAGCTTTCAGGATGCTCGAACAGAAGCCATATTTGCCGTTGAAACTCACGCTCCGGTAAAGGCCGCTCTTCCTCGCGAATGAAGCCCTCATCTTCACGAAACTTCTCCATCGCATCGACCCCAAGTTCATAGAACTTAATTTCTTCTGAGAACATATCCAACGGGACGTTTGCAGGCCTTCTCAGTCTTCCCCCAGACTGATAGTAGTAGAGGATGGCATCAAAGCTTGGACGATTTCTGTCGAAGAAGTACTCGTTTCTCAAGGGATCGAAATACCGCATTCGCTTCTTTGGGTTACCTAACAGAGTCTCTGGAAACTGGGCAAGAGTTTTGAGCTGGGTCTCAAAGCGCAGCCCGGCTATGTTGATGACCACCCGTTCACAGCATTCGTGATCGTCGTGGTCAGGGGGGTATGTGTCCTGCGGATGCCCCGGCACGGCAGAGGTCTCGTCCATGTTGTCCCCAGCCATGACTGTCATCCTGCAGGTCAAAGATGGAGCTCCGCAGGAGTTAATTTAATTGAGTAGACATCCAACTGCTCTCCCAAAGGCGTAGCTTTCCTTCCTTTTCTCCGTTTCCAGACCCTCAAATCTATCTCGATCCCTGGGTATAGGGTATAACTTGGTCTTTCCTCAGTGTGGCCCCACTGCGGTTGTCACTGATTCGAGCATCGCTCCTTTCTGCTGCATCCACTACAGCTGCCTCTGTCACCGAGTCAGAGAAAAATGGATCGAACAGCAGCGATATTTGCTAGCTCAGCAAGTTCACACTACTTATTTATTTATTTACATGTTACTGTATGTATAAATGACAGAAATGCATAGCCTTAAGAGCACAATTCTGAATCATTATGCTCAATTAGGTTATTGAAAAGACGTGACAGGACAGTGTCACTTTTACTCCATCACCACATACATGCAGTTTACTTGTCACTATATAGGGAAACATATTACTGAATTGCTTATACGTAAGTTTGAGTAAATAAATAGGAAAACATGAAAATGATTTTCACTTCAGGCTTATTCAGGCATTTTTAGTGCTCACCTCGCTACTGAAGGAATGCGTCTTCTGCCAGCAGTCTCCTGTCAGTAATGCACCCTGGATTCCCTTTTGTTGTAGAAAATACGCTTGTAAAAGGCTCTTCACATCTTCTCACTTTCAAACTGTTCGGTTGCTTTCCATAAATATCACATCCATAACGGAAATTATTCACAACATTCGCAAGCGATGCTATAATGAAAAAATTGGCTTTGATATGTATTACAAAGCTTCACATTCAATTGAAACGTGTGCTAAAAGACAAAAAGCAGGGAAAAAAGGCTAAAAGAAAACATGTAGCCGCAACGTCCTCCTTCCACTCCTGCTCGTGCGGCGGCACCTTGGTGTAAATGGCTTATACTGCATGAGAAATTGTAATGCTGCAGCTCAGCTCAGGCGGGAGATACATTAAGGGGGCAAAAGCGAACCATACCATTTCCAGACATTACTGCATCAGCAAAATTTCCCTTACGAGTAGACAAGATGACGAGCAGTCTGTTTTATCTGGACACACTGACAGGGGGGTATGGATGCGAAAGGCTTCTTAAAGGGGGGATCAATAAGGGGAGAGGGAATAATTCCTTAATCATGCCCAACATATTGTTGCACTGTATTGCACATGAGAGAACGCGGAGCGAGAGAGGGGGTGGGACAGTATGGGGGAGGGGTTCGACGCAATGCAGACCGCGCGTGGCCACAAGTGCTTGTCCACGCAATGCGCGAGAGCATTTATGTGCCAACAGCACTGGCGCAGTATCTGATTCGCCGAGCACTAATGTGCACAGATACTAAATGACCACACTAACCAATAACCACAATAAAAAGACGACTTCCCTAAAGAGCTCTTTGTCGTGGAATACTGCGACTTTTTTCCACCCAAAAGAGTTAAAACGCCGCACAGCTCCATGCGTGCTGTTTGAGACTAGATCGTGCGGGAGTTGGAATATTTATAGAATAACGTGGGTGGGTGTATGTACTCGGACGGACGGCGATTTTTTGCAGCACACTCGGTTAGAGCGTTTTCCAGCATACGCTGATTATATAGGCAGTTTGTTTTTATAAATCTCACTTTAATTTTCCTTTAGAATTACCTGGATTTTTTTTTTCTTGAAACGTTTGAATGTTTGAATTTGTGAGTCACTTATCTCAACGTCATTTCTGTCATTTAGAATGGTGGGGAAATCACTCTGTATAATTGACAATTTTATCAAGAATATACCACTGACATGCAGGTTAATGATGTCCGACATGTTTTTAAGATGCAGCTGACGTGCCAACTTATAGCTAAATGCAATGCTTGCATTCATGTTCGTAGAAAAGTTATAGGCCTATACATTTCCACAAAAATATGATTTAATGATTCCAAAACGTGGTTTAGCCATTAAGTAAGCAGTACTATTCTTTTCCTTTACACCTTGAAATATCATCGTTTTCATACAGTTTTAAGCAATGAATATTCCTCAGGTATTGCTTTTGTGATGTTCTCAGATATGGCTTTTCCTAGGGTTACTCCTTTTACCCTTTATTGAACAAAACGTACATTAAAACACATTAAAAATCAAAATGTGACGTTTTACTTTAGTTTAGCAGACAATAATGTTTTAAGAAAGAATATTTTAAATATATTTTAAATAATATTTAAATATTGATATTTTAAAACACTTTATATGCTTTTTTTACGTCAGCTTTTCAGAATGTTCACAATTCGACGTTTTATTTTTTATTTTATTTTATAAAGCCATGTTTTTACTTTAAGCCTCCCAAAAATAACTTAAGTAACTTAAAATATGTTCAGCACAGAAACGTTTAAACTTAATAAGTTTTATGGATTTAATACACATCATTGACCTATATATGTATTTAAATATGAAACAATCCAATATAATTCTGATGATGATGTAGTAATACAAATTCTTTTTTATGCTTGCGGACGGTGATGTTTCCTCCAATTTACCAGTAGGTGGCGCACAAACATCATCAAACCGATACAAACACCACCAGAATGAATGATCGGTGCATGAAATCCTCCCATTAGTGTCGGGAACATGTAAAAGAACTCGTGACTTAATTCAGAGAGGGAAACGCTTGAATTGAAAAAACAAACAAAATAAATATGAGCTATACAGGATGACTTATGAACTTGGTAAATTGTTAGCTACCTACATTAAACATATATCAAGCTGATCTCCTGAACATGTCCATCAGCCAAACAGAGTACAAGCACTAGGCCTAGTTTTCATTATGAGGCACTGTTAGAACAGCAGCTGGAGTGAGTGAACTCTTAACTGCTAAATATCATAAATAAGAAATGGGCAGACCTTTCCTCCCCTCACTTTGCCGTTCAATAACTTCCCCATGTAGGCTACTTTTGGTGAGTAGCGATTAGTTCAATCAACGTAAATGCATCAGTAGTCATTAATCAGAGCTGTCTGAAGTGTCACAGATCCCACCTGTTATACATTATTGATGGAGTAATTGTACAGTCTTGTAAGTGTTTCATCGCTCTGTTTAAACTGACCGTGACCGTATTACTTTATCTTGATTTTTGGAGACATAGTATAATTGCATGCCTCAACTTCAAAAGCTTTTTAAAAAGGACATCCACTAAGCACAATTTAGTTAAATTGGAAGTGTTTGTTGGGCCATAGCTATAGTAAATGATGCAGGACATCCAATGAGCTTTTTACCCCCAGATACGTCTGGTGGTGAGCAATATGATTCAAAGTAACATGCTACAGTGCCACAGTCTAATTTTTTTTTCATCATCAGCATGTTAGTATTTTGTAATAAACAACTACAAAAGAAAACATCTTTCACAGGACAATACTTTGGATAACTCAGTCATGTCACTCAGGTCTGCAATCCATAATGTAAAGTTTTACTTTACAGAAAACCTTTAAAACTTAATTTATCAAGAGAAATGATTCAAACAATGTTTAATTATGAATGTGACAAAATATTTATTTATCAAACATAAATGAACAATTCATACCTCATTAATGTGTTAGAAAAATAGCTTGTTCACATGGTCTGATGCTGTCACGTGGGCAGGTTACCACAAGATGTTAAGGTAACAAGCATCTAGTGTCAGACCATATACTTACATTTTATCCTGAGAAATGGCAACATATGCAAAGTACAACTCTTGCATGTTTAAAGCACACAGATTACACAAGGCAGAGATTATAGAGATATTTAAGAACAATATCTCACAAGGCAATGACATAATGAAGACTTAAACAAAGCTTAAAACATTTTATAAATAATATGTAAATAAATTCTAGATTACAAATATATTACAAAAACCAGTAGCGGCCTGTGAGGTTTTGAGAGGATGATTTGTAAATTAATAGGTGATCGATGAACCAATATGCCTATTTATATATTTACTGATAATTATGCTTACGTACACAAATGATACATTCGATATAAAATAGCCTTGATAATTAATAGCTTTATAATCGCAATAATGAATAAAAATTTCTCAGTGCCATGTACAGACTACATGCACATACGCAAATACTGTAGCCTATAGCCTACTTTATGACCATTTCAAACTTTCCTACATGAACGGAGAGCCCCATTCTTTCTAACAGTAACTCACCTGTGTGAATTCAATCATTCGCTCCTTCATTTTGGTAAATGTGTAAAAAGCCTCCTGTAACTTCCGTGCAGTGATTAAAACTCACCAGAGCTTCCGCGTAATAAAAAAATATGCACATCATATGCATTATGCACATTTATGATTAAACTGAAAAAGTTAATTGTATCAGTTCGTCTGTTTGTTCCTTTTAAACACATAGCCTCTGACGGACCGCTACTGACAAAAATACACACAAATTGCATGTTTATGCAGGTAATATCAACTTCTGTCTTCTTTATAGAGAAGAAATGTCTTCATACAGCTGCTTCTTCCTGCAATTAGAAGTAACATCAATGTGGTGACACGGATAATGAGACATGCACCTATCAGTGAGTGTGACATCTGTTCTCAAAAGAGTTTACTGCAAGACTGTAATGCAGTACTCTCTACAAAAAAACTAATTCCGCCGAAAGGGGGCGATCGATACACATAAAATCACGTTGGTCCTTTGAGTGACAAGTGAACAAATAATTTGCCTATACCCTGTTCATGATTGTAGCAATAGGCCTACTAACATATTTTGCTATTCTTACGCCATTAATAAAAACCCAATGAATTTCTGTTGAAAATAAAATATGACTTTTATTTAATTTTACAGCTGAAGTGTAGGCTTAAGTCCTGTCGCAAATTGCATACTATACACTATACACTTTTATTATGCATTATGTACTCAACAGTCCAGTGTATGATTTGTATAAGGTTATTTTGTCACCAACTTCAGAGTCCAATAGCCCCTCCACCTCCGTTACATAAGGAAAGCTGTGACAGTTGAGTGCATGAAGTGTCCAACATCCGAGGACCAAATTCTACTGGGGATCCTTTGTGTGAATTTAAACTGGAGAAGTGCCTGGCTTCTGCTGGACAAGTTTTGTTTATTTAAAGTTAAGGAAGTCTATTTTTAAAATCCTTCATAAAATGTATCCTGTTAATTCTTCAGATTCTGAATATTCTGATGTTGATGAGACATGTTCATTCTGTGGTGTAGTAGAAGAAACAGCTGCCTACTTATTTTTTAACTGTAACAAAACGAATAAATTCTGGGCTGATTTAAGCTCTTTCATTTTCAGCCCTATTAGGAGTTAATTACTCTGCCAAAGATATAATTTTTTTATTATGAAAACCCTGATCGTTTATCTCTTGAATGAGTTACCAACTTCTATATTGTATGCAAAATCTTTAATTCACAAACAAAAATATTATATTTCTTCTTTGTTTTGTCTTGTCTTCAAAGTTTTCTTCTTGAATGAAATAGCTGAATTTCATCCCCCAGACTTATACATAATAAGAATAATGCTAGATTTTTGAGGTTTTAGGTGTTTTAATTGTACTATTTTGCTTTTCTTCCTGTATGTTTGTATATTTGTCTTTCTTTCTTTTTTTTTGTCATTTTCCATATGTAATTCCTGTAATTCCTAATGAAGTGCCCAACAACGTATATAGGCTACACAAATATTCTGGACTGATAGAGAACATTTAATTAAGAAGCAACTAAGTCATTATTTTACGACATAATGGATTTGACATAATTATACACTTCAATGACCATGGAATTAGTAAAGATAAAACATATTTTACACAATTGTTTTAATTGTTTTATTAATGGGAAAATTTCACATCTATAAAATGAAATGGTCTGACTCCATTTTTTGTCATATTAAAAAAGCTTTACTGTAATATTTTACATGATTGTAAACGTAAGCAAAGTGATATTGTTGCATAAAGTGCATGGCACCCTTTTCCTCTTGTATATTATTTTATATTATTATTCCCTTGGCACTGGTTTGTTATATATTTTTTTCTTTTTCTTTTTGAATCGAATGTCTGATTGTATCATTCTATTATATGGCATTCATAAAAACAATCTTAAACGTTCCAGTAAAACCAACAGCAAGTACAAAAAAATGAAGTGTCCAACATTACATTTAAGTGCATCACTGGGTTATCTGAAGTGCACCTTTTCTTTTCAGAATTTTCAGTGTGAACACTATAGAATAGAATAGTGCATAAGTAGGAGAACTGCGACGCGCCTTTTTGTGTTAGTAAACATTCTGAGATGCCGCAAGGTTCAACGTGGTTATTCGGGCGCTTTCAGTGTACTGGCCGTCTACGGTTGCCAAACAACGGATGGAAGCTTGGCGCACTAATGTAGAATTCAACTGTGAGGTCACATATTTTAACTAGCCAACAACGGCTCTGACCAAAGTTCAACCAGTCATAATCTAGAATTGGAAATCTAGAAACAAGAAACCCAAAACTATAGCCTACACACAGCAAGACTAATGTCATACTCACATAAATGCGCGCGTTGAGCTCTTTTCGGTGTTCTTACACATCTGTGAGTTTGCCTGTATTTTCCTCTGATGGACTGAAATGTAATACGCTTATTGAATTCCAGTCGTCGTCGTCTGAATGCTCTGATTTCACTAGCGAGGGTTTACTGTCGCTTTTATTTCGGTCACAAACAAGAGGCGACGTGCGGCCACACGTTACGTGCGTGTATTTCACTTGCTCCCCCTCGTTGTGCTCTCGGTGTCGGTGATAGAAGTAATTAAAGTTCGACACGATTACTGGTACCGGCAGGGCGATTGTAAGAACTCCTGCAATAGCACACATTGATCCAACAATTTTGCCTCCTATCGTCACTGGGTACATGTCACCATATCCAACAGTAGTCATGGTAACAACCGCCCACCAGAACGCGTCTGGGATACTGGTAAAAGACGATTCCGGGTCGTCCACTTCGGCGAAGTACACCGCACTGGAGAACAAAATAATGCCGATGATAAGGAAAAATATCAGCAGTCCAAGTTCTCGCATACTCGCTCGTAGGGTCTGACCGAGAATTTGGAGACCCTTGGAGTGCCGTGAGAGCTTAAAAATCCTGAAGACGCGCACCAAGCGAATAACTCTAAGTATGGCGAGAGACGTGGTCTGTTGTGAGTTTGACTGGACCTCGCTAAGGTCCAAACCCAAAGTAATGAAATATGGAAGAATAGCCACAATATCTATGACGTTCATGATGTCTTTGAAGAAGGCGGGCTTGCTCGGGCATGCAAGAAACCTTACAAACAGTTCGAAGGAATACCAAACGACGCAGATGGTCTCCAACAAGAAGAATGGATCCGTGAATGTACTAGATCTTTTTCCAGCAGTCGTTCCGTTCGGTGCAAGGTGGTTGTTGAACACACGATCATCCTCTCTAAATTCTGGCAAAGTTTCTATACAGAAGATAACAATGGATATCAGGATGATCATTACAGATACTATAGCGATCATTCTGGCTGGACCAGAGCTGTCAGGATGCTCAAACAGCAGCCAGATTTGACGCTTAAACTCACTGGACGGAACGGGACGTTCGTCCTCTTTCAACAAACCCTCGTCCTCTCGAAAACGATCGATGGCGTCATCACCAATTTCGTAAAATGTAATTTCATCCATAAAGATCTCAACCGGCACGTTGATGGGTCTTCGAAGCCTCCCACCAGACTGATAGTAATACAGGATCGCATCAAAACTCGGTCTGTTCCTATCGAAGAAGAACTCGTTCCTCACCGGGTTGTAGAACCGCATCCTTTTAATTGGGTCTCCTAGTAACGTGTTCGGATATCTTGCGAGGGTTTTAAGTTGCGTTTCGAAACGCAGACCTGAAATGTTGATAGTGACGAGCGTGCAGCACTCCTGGTCAGGGGGCTCCACTTCACAGACGTCCTGGAAGGGGGCCGCGTGGTCCACACTCTCATCGTGGTTCTCTTGGGACATTTTTGCCCCTCGAGAGTGTTGTCTGTTGTGCCTCCACGACTTTCCGCCACTCCACCAGTTTTTTGGATCCGATAGCTCCAGCCTGACGGAGGTAGAGCCCAAAATAACTTCTAAACGCTACTAAGCTACCTTCTGATAGTTTGGAAAACTCTTTTAAACTAGTCTATTGGTGTAAAGAAACAGAAGTCATTCTGACAGCATGCTCAGCCGAGAGCTCAAACAGATATAGTAGCACTCAGACTGCTGAAGACAGCAAAGGGTGGGCTGACTTTTATTGGTACACTGAAGCAATGCGCGTCGCGTGTTTTGAACTTTAGTGGCACGAAGTTAGACCCTGTAATTTGAAGAAGACTTTAGAACTAGACGTTGTATTTATTATTGTATGTATATAGCCTAGGTCAACATTTATGTTTGTGAAAGCCTATAGCCTATTGTTGCGGCTTTTGCAGAAATGACCCATTTACTCATAATTATGATTCATTTGAATTATGAACTCATAAATGCTTCCAAACAGTTTATTTCCTACATCCAAAAATTCTCGCAGTGTTGCTCCAGCCTGGGCCTCTTGAACTTGAAAATGCTGGCGTGACTGACATCTGAGCATCCGCACAGGGCGACTCCTTAAGAAGAGTCATTAGCAGCGGTTACACTGGACGACTTTACAACTAACACCATGAGGCCCCAAGCAGAAATGTGATGATGCCTCAGGTTCATTGGTGCTGATGGATATGGAGAAAGAGAGAGAGTGAGAATCACACCTTCGACACTTGTGTGCTGAAAGTTGTCTGGGTCAACTGGCTTGGTATGAGTCGTTCTCTATTGCTTGCTTGTTTGTTTGTTTATTTATTTTTGACCAGAGCTATGATTAATGATAACTTTATTTTCATCACAGCCAGTCAGGAACCTCTACATCAGGGGTTCTCATTAACATTATTAACATAACTTAATATAATAATGAAAGTGACCATTTTGACAAGTGTAAAGGCCTGTTTACACCAAGGAGGATATACAATTATATGGTTAGCTGTCTTTTATGATTTCATATAGAATTTTATTTTTCTTTCTTTCAGCAAGTCTGTTAGCCATTTTGTTGGATACTAGTTGTAACTTGCAGCTGTATCTCTCTTTTTTATTAATGAAGTTTACAACACTGTTACCTCCCGACATTAAAAATAACTCTGCATATGCATGGATATAAAAAGACATAAATCAGTAAGGCACTTCCAAGCAATCAGTAACAGCAGATTGAGTCTTGGAGATGGACCCAATAAACAGGCAAATCCCTCGAGCCAGGGCAGAAAAGGCCAGGGATTCCCATGAGAGGAAAATGCTGACAGTAAGCAATATGCCATCTTAATAAATGGCACCAGCACTGGCCATGTGAGTGAAGGACGGCCCAGTGGGATGAGATATCATCATTCCATTCACACCCAAACGTCAGCATGGAATTCCTGCAATGTTCAGATGGCGTCAGGCTCCTGAGGAATCGGCTCACGTTCCACCTTGTGTGTGACGGTACATGCATGGAATTTATCATGTTTTCAGGTATGACAACCCTTAGGCCCTCAAATTTCAGCAATCTAAGAATCTTCAATAAAAGTTACTCTCCGGTTCTGTGCAGTTGTATATAATATTATAAGAGCCTTTCCCGTGGCTAAATAAAGCTCTGATGAGTTTACCCGCTAGCGTCTCCATTCAGTTTATCGGCTCATATTACAAACTCATGTCTAATAGGCAGCTTAATACTTTCACCATCCCCTGTGTGTGATAGTACCTTAAAAACTCTTGTGTGTGTAATAGCGGGACAAATTCGTACTCATTCACATACTAATGTTTTGGCACAGTAGTTGACTTGCATGTGAGGTCACATTCCATCTTAAAGAGATACTTCAAAATTATGTCGATTACTCATAATCGAATCGACCCTCATGTCATTGAATGCCGAGTGAATGTCCAGGCTGCCTTATTTTCTGGACAGCCAAAGTGAACGAGAATTGGGACTATCAAGTTACAAATATGACAAATAAGTAGTGTTGTAAAATAAAACTATAATTTTGAAATACAGCTGAAATAAAATAAAATATAAATATTAGATGAAAAACTTGAAAGAAAATGAGAAATGTTGCCTTGGCAACTGACTGGACTAAAAAAGTTTAAGTACTAAAATGACTGAGAGTAAAACTGAAATAAATATAAATTAAAACTATATAGAAATTAGCGGTCAAATTCATTAATCACATCCAAAATAAGTTTGTTTACATTGTGTGTACTGTGTATATTTATATGCATATATAAACACACATACACACACATATATATATATATATATATATATATACATATTTATGTGTGTATTCATATATACATATATACACATATATTATGTAAACACAAATTTTATTTTGGATGCAATTAATCGCGATTAATCGATTTGACAGGCCTAACAGAAATTTTTAAGAAACAAACAACTAATAAAAATGACAAAAGTATACAAAATTACAGAAATGTAAACTAAAATTAAAATA